>NW_015505684.1:39272-65615 GCF_001515645.1 Sinocyclocheilus grahami
TTTTTATTTGTGCTATCATTATTAATTTATTTGTTCTTATTTTATTAGTGACTGCTTACTTGTCATTTTTTATTCAATTCAAAGTTTGAAATCAAGCTATCTCGTGCTACTGCACCAAAATTACCCCACTGTAAAATTAAAAAAACACTGAGTGAGCAAAAATTTGTGAGATAGCTAGTTATAATGGTAATTAAATAATGTTTACATATGTATAAAAGCCTACATTAAAATCTGTCATATAAATTGGTCTCTTCATTAGAAATTAGGCTACTGATTGCCACCATTGATGGACAAAATTTTTTAATAATATTAAAAATATCTGTATGACATTATATTCTGCAGTTCTTCCCTGTTGTACCAAATATCTATACTTTTCAAATGATCATATCGAAGTTAGAAATTAAAATATTGTGACAAAATGTATTTTGTAGGGTGCCGCAAGTTTCCAAAGGGTGCCGCGACTAAAAAAAGGTTGGGAAACACTGTATTAGATTATTGAATTGTTATTTATTTATTAGAAAAGATTAAATAAAACCATGTTTTCAATATAAAAAGATAAATAAAATTATATTTATTTTTCTTTTTTTCTTTGTTTTTATTATACCATGCATACTGTTATATTTACTACTTTATTTTTCATGTACAACTAAATTTTATAGAAAAAATATAAGTTAAATCTTATATTTTTACATTATAAAACCAAATATATACTTTTGAAAAAAAAAATATATAATAATTTTTAATTGATTAAAATATTTTTATATATTAATAAATATCAAATCATATATAATTTTATTTCAAATCATATATATATATATATATATATATATAAATTGTATTTCTCAAAAAGTATGTGTGTATAAAATCATACATATATATTATATATACTGTATGTGCCTATATATATATACAGGTGCATCTCAATAAATTAATATATATATATATATGTACACAAGTATATTTCTCAAAATTATATCTAGGTATATATTATATAGATAATTTTTGACTAACAAAAGCTACTAATAATTAACATGTTATCTTTATAATGCATACTGTTGAACCATGCTTTAACCATGCACACTGTGCACTATTTTTACACGTAGTATAATTGGGTCTGTGAGGGTAATATGTAGGTTTGTATATTTTGACAGCTTTTGTGGGACGCAGGTTCAAGACCCCACCCATTCTCCTATTTACATGCCTGCTTTTTGAATGTCCTCTAATACCTACGATTTCTGTATTTCTTTCATTCGTGTGTGGACGGCGTTTCCAAGCTCGCATGCCTCTTCCTGTTGTGAACTGACACTTTTATTATGACTCTCGCAAGGATTCGCCGACGTGCGAGAGTTCCGCCTCCCATGCCTTTTTTAGCACGGCTGCAGACGCTCAGGCCACGCCCCTTGCTTATTTTGTCTACACAAAGGCTCCGAAGCCCCGCCCTTTTGACCAAATAAGTCCAGGCTGTCCTTACACGGCGAACAATCGATGCGCGTCGCAACCTTTTCCTTTCCTTATCCCGTTTATATAGTACGGCGACTTCCGCCCTTGCCGTTAAAGCAGTGCGATCATGGCGGAGCGCGTTCAGCAGCCCCCAGCTAAACGGCTCTGCTGCCGACCCGGGTATAGTACGACGTGTAGACAGGGGCAGCGAGCCGGTGGAACGGTATGCGGCGGTTCCGGCTCTAGCCAAGGGGTTGCCGTTAAAGCAGTGCGATCATGGCGGAGCGCGTTCAGCAGCCCCCAGCTAAACGGCTCTGCTGCCGACCCGGGTATAGTACGACGTGTAGACAGGGGCAGCGAGCCGGTGGAACGGTATGCGGCGGTTCTGGCTCTAGCCAAGGGGGATCCAGCAAAACCCACAGCCCCGAGTCGCTCCTGGACATTGCAGCGCGGAAAGTAGCGGAGAAGTGGCCGTTCCAACGGGTGGAGGAGCGTTTCGAGCGCATCCCGGAGCCCGTACAGCGGCGGATCGTGTACTGGTCTTTCCCGAGGAGCGAACGGGAGATCTGCATGTATTCCTCGTTCAACACGGGCGGAGAGGAGAGCGCGTCTAGCGGGGAGAACGTAGACGAGACGCGGTTACCGTTCCGACGCGGCATCGCATTGCTGGAGAGCGGCTGTGTGGACAACGTATTGCAAGTCGGTGAGTGTGGATGTAAACCCGCGGCTTGGAAAACGTTTAAATCTACCGATTCCAGTCACCATCACACAGACACAGTCTAGCGAAAACGTTCGAATGTCGTTTAAATGAGGAACACGAGTCGAATGAAAGGGACTATTGAATTTACGGCGAACAAAGGGAGGAATACAACGGGTTTAAATCTCTCGACAGGGTGCCGGTGGTGTCGTTTTAGACACCGAGCGCTCCGGTTTATCGATACATTCCGAGCGTTCTGTGAAACGTTCTGAATACATTGTAGCGCTTTTGTATCTGCGCGAGGTAAACTGCGCGGAAGTGGAGCTCGACGTCTGTCGCTCGATCCATTCAGCGTTTAAAGCACATTTTCTTCACTTTCTCGTTATTCTTTCACCTCGGACTTGTTTTGTAGTTCGTCTTTAGTCGGTGTAGCGACATATTAATCGTGTGTTTTTTCGTAAAGCGATTGAAATGTCACATCTTCCGAAGCTTGTCTGGTCTGTTTATTTTTCTGAAGTGAAAGCTTGGGGGGGGGTGTATTGGCGTAGTAAGTCCACCAACTGCTGGATGTAGAGCTGTCATGTCAACTAAAATAGCAGGAATAGACGCGAATATTTGTTGTTGTTGCAAATAAGACCCTGACTCTTGTTTTTAGCAGCGAAAACACTGTTGGTTTTGTATTTAGTGGGTGCGCATATCAAATAGCCGTCGGGCATCCCTATTGAAATTGGCACTTTGTTCCCATTTTAATGTTCGTTTGTGTCTTTTCAGCTTTTCTGTCACTCTCCAAAAGGAAGGGAAACAAAAGCGGCTTTTTATTTTCTTTCACTGCTTGTTAAATGGAAAAGATTTGGGAAAGGGGTGGGAGGAATGGCGATTTAAAGACGCAGCGCCTCGATTTCTTCTTAAATGTCCCCTAATAATATGCATACGTTCCGGCTGACCCTCGTGACGTCAGCGTGCGCCTCAAAATTGTCAAAGTAGCTGCTACGCGATATTCAGCTCTGGCATGTAGTGATTCGCCCGCTTTGTCGTTTCACAACTTTATCCACCTTTGTTTTTAAAGTACCCGCAATTGATTCCGCGGCCCTCCGCCCTTTGGAAACAATTCAAGATTTTAATCACATTAGTGCCTTTGCTTAATTCGAATTGTAATGCAATCAGCGGACGTAATTTTCTGCATGACCATTCCCCCCTCCTCCACGTCCGTAGCCCGCAAGAGAAGAGGTGCCTCAGCTGGGCTCTATGCCCTCACCCTTCAGCCAAAATGGGTTTGTGCTCTCAGGGAAACGCACACACTGGCCCATGTGTGTCTTCCCTGCCCGGAGCCTCTCGAGCGGACTGGCTGTCTTGGAAGATCAAGGGCTCTTGCCCTTTTTCCAACAGGCTACGTTGAGCTCTCTGCTTTTGATTCCACTTTTTCCCCTTTGTGTGCGCCTCATTCCGAGCTCCGGCGATGGGAAATGACAAGCCTGCGTGCACGGGGAGGGTTTCTTGGCTGATTGCATCCCGGTATGGAATGCTCTGCAAAAATAAAGCCAAGCGGCGATAAATAAAAGATGCAATCTTGCAATGCAGGCAGGGCCGGGGGGGTTGCTTCCAGCAGACCCGGATTAGCCCCGATAGGTAGAGCTCACCGTGAAGAACGAGCCGAGACTGAATTCAGGACAGGAATTTGTTTTCCTTTCTGTCATACGCAAGGGGAGGGGATGCAATAAAGCGATATATTTCTCATAAATATGGCCGTGGCGTTCCTCGGCTGGCAGTTGGCCACGATACTCTATATTTACATACCAAGGGCATCCGAGCAACCCTCCTCTTTTAGCGCATGCAGGGAATGTTTATCGCGTTACAGGATATGTAGATAGTACATGCAGCACTGATCTGGGTGGAAAGTGTGTGTATGTGTTTTCATGAACAATTTGGCTGAAGCACACTGCGGGAGTATTGCTGTGGAAACGCAGGCGATATAGCTCTGGGTTGCAATTGCAAACCCAGTAGAAGTTATGTATTTATTGCCAGTGCTTATGCGTCTGTTGCTGCGACTTGCGTCGTATTGATCACCCCGAGCCCGAAAGGTCACCGGGTTCAAGTTCAACCCCCTTCTTTCCAGCCTTGTGTTGCGTTTCCATCTGTTATGACTTTATTAGGCTGCCGATCGGTGATCCTATTAGCTTATAATCTGCCTTTTGCTTGAGATATGTTTGCCAATATGCTCCGCTGTTAAAGATCAATCGGAATTAACCGCAAATAGCATGTGATGCATGTCGGTGGTGTGCTGTTTGATGTGTAATAACAATACTGAGGCGCGCCGCTGCAAAGATCATAGGTCTACATGGTATATGTCAGTACTTTCAGTTGGCGTAATAACTTGACAGTTAAATCTCAAAGCGACCCAGTGATGTCATTTTCCATTATTATAGCTCGAGTCAGGACATTTTGCGGCGTGTTCTCGGAAATACTGGAGTTTTTTTGAAATTCTAGCATTGTAGATGTTAATGGCAGAACCATGTGAGTCTTAGAAGTGTATTGATCAGATTAAGAAGACGGTGTCATAGTGGCGTAATGATATAATGGGACAGAATAAACTGATTTGTTTATTGATCTCGCATCAGAGGAGACGCACATTTCCATCAGGCTTATTAACCCAGAAAGGGTGTGAGTGTGTAAAGAATGGAAAATAGAGTGCTGCACATGCTGTAATGTGTGTCCCAACTCACTGAGCCAGTGGAAAGAAAAGCCTTATGCCCGCGTTAACATTTCTGCCATTCATACACAGAAGTGCAAAATTTAAGATGTACAGCTTAAATCTTGCATGAGGCTTTTGCTTTTGGAGCCTGTCAGAAATGCCATGTGGAAGAGAGCGTTGCTGAGTGTATAAAGGCATCAGAGCTTCTGGTTTGGTAGATTTGAGGTCAGTGTGCCTGTGTAATTGCTTTATAAGATATGTGACGTGTCTGTAAAACTGCTGATGCTTTTTCTACCTTCCTAACACACATTTGAGATGTTTTGGAGGAAGAGACCAAGATTTCCCCCTTTATTTTTCTCATTTTCACTCAGAAACTGCTAGTACATTTCACAAATAATTACAAAGAAACAGCAAGTAGTATGGAATTAAACATAACATTTAAAGACAAATATTTTTTCTTGTAAAACATACTTGACTAGTCTTTATTTACAACATCTAAAAAAATAATAATTATTTAAAAAAAATATATATATATGCAATTTTTTTTTTTTTTTTTTTTTTTTACAGTTTAGAAGAAATTGAGTGTTGAAATATAAATTGATTGATGGATGATGGACATGGCATGCTATAACACTACCATTCCCACAGGATATAGCTAACTTGTGAATATACACATTGTTTTGTATGCATACAATAGTCACAATGCAATGTGGTCGACTTGATATTCCACTGAAACCTGAAGTAATAACAGTCGTGATTTTTAACATCTCTTTCTTTACTTATTTAATAAGACTGCAAAAAAATTTGATTTAAAATACAAAATAACAGTTTATTTCACATCACATGTTTTAAAAATAGTATTTCATAACTAGTAAGCTAATATTCCTTTACAAATGCAGATAATGTGTCAGAAATGCTGCGTATTGTTTTATGTCATGTGAGGTTTTTTAAAAATATAATTTTAGCTCTGCATTAAATCAGATCGTATGGTCTTGCTGTAAATGCTACATTTTCCGCAGCAGCTTTGAGAAGTCAGATTGACAGTAAGCCTACAGATTTGCACCATGTATTGAAAGTTAGCGCTCCACCCACAATGCTCTTTGATGTAGTTTGTGGTGGAGGGCGTAAGCTCTGCTCTCTGCTATCTGCAGGGTCTGCTATAATATTAGACTGTAGTTTCTTCACGCGTCACATGCTTCAGTTAAAAGTCTACCACAGCTTTATTACCAGCATTACCACTCATATAAAAACCCAGCGATTCATTCTTGTGGAATTCAGTCTGTTCTGGAGATTTGGAGAGCTACGTTGCGAAATATCACATCATAACGAACTGCATTTTGACTTCATTGTGAAGTTTAGCCTGAATGTTACATTCCAAACTGTGACCCAAAGCACTCGGTTTCAGCAAAGCTAGAAACCTGCAGTGGTCAGATGAAAGCTAGTCTTCATAGTTTGGATGCCAGGTTGAACTCGAATGTTTACATGCATGACAGACTTGATTCTTTGTGTTCGACAAAGCAAAGATGGAGGATTCTGGCATTGAACGAGCTCCTGTGCTCATCCATTCTCTGGAGAAGTTTGTTCTTGTGAGTTATAATGCGCAATGATGTGATATGCATTTAAGAGATGTTGGTCAGAATAAAGTGGACTTGTCTTTTCACTTCCCAATGAAGATAGGAAGCTTTTATAGTACAAAAAAAAAGATGCATTAGGTGTGTAATCGATGCTTTGTGTTTTAGTGTTCTCATGCTGTCACGGAGAATGATGGGAGAGATAGTTTTGGCCTCGTAAACTGGTGAAAGTTTTCTGGCAAGCTTGAAAAAGTTCAAATCAGCAGTGAAAACAATATCAGTGAGCTTCTGATTTGAGGTGTTTTATGAGTTTGCAGTGCTTTATTGGATTTCAAAATGTTAAAATTCTAATTCGAAAAGAAAACATTTATGATCAATATCAATGACCTTGTGATTTGATTTCTGCAGTTCTTTTTATAATAAGGATCAGAGGTGTTTTATGAATTTTCAGTGCTCAATGAACTGCCAGTTTGATTTCTATGATTTGTTATTACGAGAGTCAGAAATGAATAAATTGTGTGTTGAAATGAGTAAATAAAGAAATTAATAAATATACATTTGTAGCTTTTTATTTTATTTTAATAGGCGTCAGTGAGCTTCTGATTTGATTTCTATGATTACAACAACAAAAAAAATCAGATTTTTTAAATGAATTTGAGGTGCTTCGTTTTATTTTAATAGGCGACAAAATGTTCAAATTACAATTCACAATGAAAAGATTTATGGTCGATATCAACGAGCTTCTGATTTGATTTCTGTGATGTCTGAATCTACAGTGCTTTGTTTTGTTTTCATTTTCATGCATTTTTGTTTTCTAAGGTGAAGCAGACTCTAATTTTTGTTGTGAAATCTGCATTCAGATTGTTATGAAATGTGAATAAATGTAGACCTGTGACTGCAAGTTGTTCATTTTGATGATTAATATGTGCAGATTTAACTATTCATCTTTGATCACATTGCTTTGACTGCTACTTGAGGTTGTAGATATTTTACCCTAGTAAAGAGGGTTTGCGGCCATAGTAAAACACTGAAACTCGTGCATCTCAAACTCCTTTGTGAGAGAAATGAAGTGCATCCAGTAAGCAGTCGGCAGTCATTTTCTGTAGCATTTGACCTTGTTCTGGAGGATCGTAGTGTTTCTCGGTATGGTAATATCTGCACGCACTTCAGTTTGAGAGCGGCATCACGGTCAAGTATCTGGAGAGGATCAAGGAGTTTGACCTCTCCGCAGGATCACACAGCAACGACAGGCTGCCCTTATATCATTATTTAATAGCCACCCTTCCTGTTCCTCCCTGTATTATTTTGCAGCGTAAAGTAAGATGTTACTCAGTAGCCACTTGCGTATGATTGACTGGAATGTGCTCTGCTTCCCAGCATCCAGTGCCCTGGACGGGTGGAGTTTGGTCACAAGGCCCTGGGCCCTCTTTAAATGAATAACATGGCTATCTTAGATCTCACCAACAGCCAAACATGGTTCCAACTGATGTTTTTGAAATGGGTTTCGGAAAGAAAAAGATTTGCATTGCAACATTGCAAAAGTTAACTTTTTTTCTCTCTCTGTATTTTCAATGCTATTTGAAATCAAGTTCTATTTTTGAAATCAATAGTTTTTCAGTGTTATAGTGTAATGCATAGCATGCATTCATCCTTACTATTTATGGGTTGAACCAACAGCTTTATTCCTCTGCATGCCTTTGCCTTTGTTGTTCTGTTTAAAATGCATATGCAGTCAACAATGAAGAACTATTAATAAATCATTTTAAAATTAAATTCAAAATGTAAAATAATTGAATTGTTTATTTTGCATTAATTCATGTAGTATCTTAATATTAATTCAAATAGCGTGAAATGATATACAAATTGTAATAAATAAAAAGTGTCACCATCTTCATTCTTCAGTTCAAGATATGTGATAAACAATGAATGGTTTTTTCATTTATTAATTATTTAGAATTTAGTTAGTTCAATATGTTAACATTATTTAATGGATTGGGTTGAATTTTGTAATGTTTATGTATATTTGTGGTATTTTGCATTAATTCATTTTGGTTAATAATGCATTAAAGTTAATTTATATAGATAGAAAGATATAGAAATATAAATGAGAAAATTCTTTATTAATAAATGCTATTGTAATATATTGCAATGCAATATACATATGATACATGCATCAGCAATGAACAATATTTTATTTATGTTAGTTCTATATGTTAACATTTGTTAATGCATTTGGTATCATGAACTAACAATGAAGAATTTGAATTGACATTATAATGTTACATTACATTTTATTTATTTTTTTTGCATTTGCATTTTTGGTTTGCATTGTTACTTGTTTGCTTGCTATACTTTAATGTAAATTTATACAGCTGGAAATAATACGAAAATTGTAAATGGAAAAAAAATGAACATTAACCTATTGTCACGCTCTTCAGTTTCAAATGCATATGCGCTCCATCTGTGCATATGGTGTTGTCATATTAAGTTTGACTGCCCAGCGAATACCTTTTGAATCTGACTCGGTTATTATTAGTAATCTGAGGGGTTAGAGTGCGTTCTGCTCCTTATGGAATTCTCCAGTGTTTCTGTGAAGCTATAGGTGTTTGTAGACGGCATGGGCTTTTTTTGGATTGTGCTCAGGCCTGAATGAAGACACCTCACCCTCATTCACCTGTCATTGTCTGAATCAGTACGTTCAGCTAAAGATAATGGCCGATCATTCAAATGCGTGGCATAAGTGATGCGTTTAGTGTATTGAAAGAAGCTGTTGACGTGCTTTTCTGTGCATTCATCGGGTGTTTATCAGCATTGCTTTAAATGCAAATGGAATTCAATGCTACTTGTACAGAATCAATTTTTATTCATGTGGCAGTGATTCTGGAGCCGTATTGAGCTGAAGTAGAGAGTTCAAGCACATGAACCCGAGGCCGCGGTCAGCGATTTCAAAAGGTTATGCTTTATTTGCCTTTGCGAGGCTTTGAATCTCTAACTAAGCTAGTGGCCTGAGACTGAGAGAAAGTATTTTGGACTTTCAGATTTTTTTGGCTTAGTATAGCAATTGAGATTTATAGTAAATAGGATGAAATTTTGTTATGATTCATATCATTGAGTATTTTTCAGGTTTTTGTCTTGAACGTGGACTGTTTTCTACATTGACTTCGTGCAAAATGGAAAACCTAGTGCTTGCTGAATGCTGTAGATGCATTATGCAATAAAAACATTTCTGATAGCAGTATGACACACACTTGTCCCGTGTTTAGTTGGCACTTGGGAACACAATACGGTTCAGTATCTTAATGCAATGGATATCATGAACTGACAATGAACAAACATTTTTATTTACTTATTAACATATGGAACTAAATAGTTGAATTAGGTGTCATGATCTAAAAAGGAGTCGTTTTCATGTTCAATTATTGTATTAATATTTGTGGTATTTTTACATTGTTTATTCATGATACATTACTATTCATTTACACAGCTTGAAATAATCTAAAAAATGTAAACATTAACATTGACCTAGATTAATAAATGCTATTCATTTGATTTCATGTTAGCTGTTGCATTAACTAACATTAACCATATTGTAATTCAGCATCTGATTCTTATGATATCTGATATTATTTTGCATTTTTCTTTCACGTTTGTGTAAAAATGTCTTTTTTCAGACTAATCAAATTGTTGTTCATTATACACCTCATCGGTAAATAATAGATTTTTTTAATTGTTTTTGAAAGAATTCTCTTATGCTCAGTTTTTGCTGCTTAATATTTTTGTGCATTTTTTTCAGGATTCTTTGTTTTAAAAAAAGTTCAATTATAAATGTCTTCAATGCCATTTTCATCACTTTAATGCGTCCTTGCGTGTTAATTAATACATTTTTTATTCTTGCTTTAAAAATAAATTATTTTATTTTATTCTTCTTAACAGTTTTCATCTTAGATGATCGGAAATGTTTCTTAAATATCAAATCAGCATATAAGAATGATTTCTGAAGGATCATGTGACACTGAAGACTGGAGTAAATTCAGTTTTGCATCACAGGAATACATTATATTTTAAAAATATAATTAAATAGAAAACGGTTATTTTAAATTGTAATAATATTTCAGAATATTACTGCTTTTGCTGTATTTTTGATCAAATAAATGCAGCCTTGATGAACATAAAAGTAATATCCTGCAGAAACGGTAAGAGTAGCATGCTATTCTGAACACAGCACAGAAACTACTTTCTGTACTAACCTTCAACATGCACTTGGTCAAGGAGCATGGGAAGTCTAAATATTATTAGCTCCTTCTCTGGTTTGTTTCATAGGGAGGCATTTGATGGAGGAGTGAGCGTCTTTAATTGCTTTTAGGGCCGCAGCTGTATGGGTTTTTTTGTTAGTTAATATTTAGTTAATCTCTAGACTCCAGACCTGCGGGAGAGTTTTCCAGCACCTCTTCATCCATCTTGCGCTGATCTGTATTCCTCCAGCACCATTAACCTTCACCGAGCGTGAGGAAGAGGGGGGCGAGGAGTCGAGTTTGTGGGGGCAGGGATACCGAGGACTCACTCTGCTCTGTTTGTTTTCCGTTACATGCCTCTACGGCCGGCCCCGTTCTCCTGGCCTGCGTTTGCAGCAGACATCAGGGCTCACCGCAGGTCCATACGGCACCGGGCCCTATAAAAAGGCTCAAACGTCGGGACCCAGTATTCCCGAATGCAGGGAATTGCCTCAAAAGCCAGATTGCCTGTCCTGTCCCTAATCCAGGCTACAGCGAGACACTGGCTGCGGATCTGGATTCAGATGGAAACCCCGAAGCGCACTGACGCACAACCCGCTTGAGTCGCGCAGGGGAACGGGCCGTTGGGCCTCGCGACCTCCCGCACTCCATATGTTGACTTATACGAGGGACGGCAAGCGGGTTGTTTGTCCCGAACCCTCTTCTTTTTCGACGAGGGTCTTCATTATCTAGGCCGCAGCTGGGACCTGGAAACGGCACGGTGATGAATGAGACCTTTAAGCTCACATTAATAGCTAAGTATTGCTCATAAGGAGCTTTAGATTGGTGCGCCGCTCGCCGCTAATGGCTTTGTGTGTCTTTGAAGAGCGTTTCGAGTGCTTGTGCTGCTTTTAGAATGATAAAGCCACCATTTTGCCTGTTTTAGGTTGCTCCGAGACTGTTTGGAGGCCTCTAGATTGGAAGTGCTGCAGGTTTTGACATGTAGAGTCCATAGAGAGACGTAAAAATATTCAACGTTGCGAAAACAGTCGCTTTGCTCCATCATTTAATGTTATCAAGCTTTGTCATCATTTACTCATCAAGCACCATAAAAGTAGCTCGTATGACTGTCTGAAGATACGTGATAATTTTTTTTTCTGAAGCACATGCTTGTATTTATACTTGATGTTTGAGCAGATTCTCAGGGGGGTTTTTTTTCTGGTCCTAGTTATTTTCTACTCATTTGGATGAAAATATCCTTTACGTTGCCGTTTAAGTGTTTGGGGTCAGTAAGATTTAATTTTTTAAAGAAATGTATTATTTTATTCAGCAAGGATGCATTCAATTGATCAAAAGTGACAGTAAAGACGTTTATAATGTCTATAAAGATTGCCGTTTCAGATAAACGCTATTCTTTTGAACTTTCAGTTTCCACCAAATATTAGCTGTTTTCAACATTGATAATAATCAGAAATGTTTCTTGAGCAGCAAATCAGAATGATTTCTGAAGGATAATGTGACACTGAAGACTGGAGGAATGATGCTGAAAATTCAGCTTTGCCTCACAGGAATAAATGACATTTTAAAATATATTGTAATAATATCGCTGTTTTGACTGTTTTTGATCAAATAACTGCAGCCTTGGCGAGCATAAAAAGAGACTTATTTCCAAAACACACAATCTTACAGACAACAGACTTTTGAATGTCAGTGTACATGTAATAAATTTCAACATCTCGTATTCATTCGTTTTAGTCAATTTGATCTCAGTTGTTATTTGGACAAAAATAACAAATGTAGATGCTTTGTTTTAGTTCATTCATTGTCTGTTTTCATATGTTGTTGCAGAGAACGTCTTCACAACTTAGTTAAGATTTACTATTCAAATACTGGATTAATTCTATGTGTAAAATTCGTTTGGGCAAGTTAATTAACCTGCTAGTAAAGTGCTTTAGTTTACCGGTTTCAACTCGAGTGGGTCAATCCTTGTCGTCATTGAATAGGATTGAATTATTTGAAGAACTAAAACGATTCTTTCTGGATTTTCTTGCCTGCTTTTTGGTGCCTGGCAGTACTAATTTCCTTGTATGGAAAAGAGCAGCTTTAACATTCTGCTCAATATCTCCTTTAGTGTTTCTCAAAGGAAAGACAAGAACACAGGTCTGAGGGGTGAGTAAATAATCACGTGATTTTAATTTGTAGGCGAACTCTCTCTTTAAAGAGCCCAGCTGTGAGCATGTAGAGGAGGAGCCCGGCACGGCGCGTTTGATGGGGATATAGCGGGCTGTTATTTCCCTTTTCTCTTTTGTCTAAGCGTGGTCAACCTGACCATGGAGCAGAGCTAGCAGCTGTGCTCCTGACGATCAGTTTCAAAAGCAAACCCGGGTCACCACTTATCCACCATTTCCTGCTGCAGCTCCCCCTTCTGGGACCCATGTGCTGGATAGACTTACACACACTCACCTCTTCCTCCGCCCCTGCCTTCCGTCTGCTCGCCGGCTCTAATGAGCTATGAAGAACAGGATGCCGAGAGTTTAACCTTCCCGTTCAGACGGCCCGTCTTTAGGTAAACAAAACAAACACAGGCTCCTTCAGGGGCCGCACATGCTCGCACAGGCCCTTCATGCCCCGTGTGAATCGCTGTTGTTGATCCAACGCCTCGCCCATCTCGGTCTCACCCTTCAGCCGCCCCGTGGAGAAATGAGAACCAGAAGATCCTGAAGTCAAACGGGTTGAAATGTATCACGAAGTGCAGGTCCGGTGACGCGCCGCACAAGATGAACGTAGGCTGTTTGGCGTGAGCGCTTGGCAGAAGTGTGTGTTGGGAGTCGCAACGGATTGAACGTGAATCACATTTGGACCTGTTTACTTCCTTAATGCACGTTTCTGGTTTTGTGAATGATTTATCAGTTACTCACAAAAATGTGCTTGTTATTGTAATCTTTCCTTAGTTTTCTTATTAGCTGCGTCAACAATCACCTCCCCTGTTGCCAGTGTTATTTTAGAATTATTCGTGTACTTTTGTAGTTTTCATTAATCTTGTTGTAACTTAGTTTGTTTTAATTTGAAGTGCTTTTGTGTTTAGTTTTTTATCAATGTGTTTTTATATATTTTTTGTAGCTTATTTGAGTTTTAGTTTGTCATTTTAGTATTTAAACGTAATTTATTTCAGTTTGTTGCCAAGGTAAAGTTTCTAGTTTATGTTTCTCATCTAGGCTAATAATTATATATCATTTTTGCCATTTTTAATCGTTTTAATTTCAGTTAACATAAATAACACTGACTGAACATTTTTCATTATCCATTTAATTCTTGATGGATAAAATCATGTTTTTTGTCACTAAATGTTGTTTTACTCACTAACCTGTGAATACTGGAGTAAAATGATTTGTGAGCGACATTTCATGTTGACTTGAGGCAGCTTTTAGGGGTATAATAATAAAATATCTTATTGAATATAATAATAAAAATGGCTTGATTTTAATATCGGACTAAATATGATCATAGAAGTGGCATTTTTATAATTTTAGTTTGTTTTAATTTTGCGTTTGTCATTTTTATTCATGTTTTTTAATGCGTTATTTTTGTATATTTAATCAGATATTTTAATATGAAAATATCTGATTAAATACGACTATAATGACATGATTTTAATGATTAAAAATTAAATCTGGCATTTTTATGAATGTTTTTTATATTTCTATGTACCTAATTTTTAGTTTTAGTTTGTTGTTGTTTCTAATTTTTGTTTAAGTGTACATTTTTTATTTCATATTTGTATATATTTTTTAATTTAGCTCTATTTCAAATGACTGAAAACCAGTTTTAGTTAACAATAATAATAACACTGTTGTGCGTATTCTTCACTATCCAATAAATTCCTGCAAATAAAATCATATATTTTTTTTGTCACTAAATGCTTTGTTTTACATACTAACTTGTTGGATTGCTGAACTAAAATGAGCATTTTTATAATTTTAGTTTGTTTTAATTTTGCGTTTGTCATTTTTATTCATGTTATTTTTGTATATTTAATCAGATATTTTAATATGAAAATATCTGATTAAATACGACTATAATGACATGATTTTAATGATTAAAAATTAAATCTGGCATTTTTATGAATGTTTTTTATATTTCTATGTACCTAATTTTTAGTTTTAGTTTGTTGTTGTTTCTAATTTTTGTTTAAGTGTACATTTTTTATTTCATATTTGTATATATTTTTTAATTTAGCTCTATTTCAAATGACTGAAAACCAGTTTTAGTTAACAATAATAATAACACTGTTGTGCGTATTCTTCACTATCCAATAAATTCCTGCAAATAAAATCATATATTTTTTTTGTCACTAAATGCTTTGTTTTACATACTAACTTGTTGGATTGCTGAACTAAAATGAGTTGTGAGTGATGATTCATGTTAACTTTTTACTGATTAGGGCTCAGTATCGACTTCAAGGCTGTTTTTAAGGGTACACTATCAAAATATCTGATGAGATAGGGTCAGAGACGTGACGCGATGATGATTCTCTATGGCAGATGATGTTGTTTTATTGTTTTCGTGTGTGTGCGGTGGCATGTTTTCCCATCAGGTTTTGAAATGAGGCTGCCAGATGGGGGAAATGGAAACGCTGCGGCACTGCGGTGGCTCGATTTGCTTGCCGAGCCGGAGTATGCAAACTCTATTGACAGGCCTTTATCATTTTTATTTACTGGAGCGCGGGAGGCAGGAGTGTGTGTCAGTTCACTGGCAGAGCCCAAAACCGTCCGAGATTTATGGGTGCATAAGCAAGACGAATGGATGGGCCCGACTTGCTCCGTGGAGCGCCTTCCGATGGCAGAATACGCCATAAATGACATATTTAGAACTGTGAGAATTGGGCGGCATCCATTAATTTAGCGTGGGTATTGACAATGCCTTGAAAACGGGGGGAAAGAGGGTAGTGGTGAACTGTAATAATGATTTGTAATTCCATCCGTGAGCTGCGAGAAAAGCTACAAAATGGAATAGGATTCAGAAATGGTGTGCGGCATGACAAATCGCCGGTGCCAAACCAAAAGGGTTAGCAGTCTGTAAATTACACCCGGAGAAAGAAAACAAAATGTAATGCATGTAATCTGACTTACTCCTACAAAATGGAATTGTGCAAAATTGCTTGTAAAAGACACCGTGAGCATTTGTTTAGTTTGTAGCCTCTTGCCTAACCTGAGCGATTAGTCTTTGTGTTTGGGATGAAAGGTGAAGCCATCGGCACAATTCTTTTTCTATTCTGTCTGTTTTCTTTTTATTTATTATAAAATAAAATAAAAACCTTGCTACGTGTACTGAGTTAAGCTAACTGAGACTTGTTACAGCACTTGCGTATCGTTGCTCTTTTGTTGATTTTGATTGCTTCTATTGTCCTCATTTGTAAGTCGCTTTGGATAAAAGCGTCTGCTAAATGACTAAATGTAAATGTAAAAATTAATATAATATAAATTAAATATTTAATATTTTAAAATAAAAATTTGTAAATTATTTTAAAAATTAATTTATAAATTCAATTTATACGTTTTATATGATTTGTAAATTTCATTTATAAAATGACATTTATTTTAAGTCACTAATCCAAATTTCATCAATTGGTGTTACTTTGCAAGAACACATTGGTTCAGACAATTAAAACATTTTTTTTAATAAATTGACAGCTGTGTAGACAGTGTAAACATGTATATGTCAGTGTTGATCAATGTAATATTGACTTTAAACAACTTCATTCCAAACAGATCTGTAGGCACAACTGTAAACACAAGCTCTTTCCAGCTAATATCACCATCAGCTAGTGTTTGCATTTAAAATATTTTTTTCCTGATCTGATCTGTTATAGCTGCAGTTTCCATTCATATTTTCATTCTTAAAAAAATGTATTTGGCTTTTTAAAGCATGAAATTTCAGTGCATTTCTAAAGATTTGTAGAAATAACATTTTACATTATAATTAAAAACCGACATCAATGTTATCTGTTTTTGCATCTATATTGAATCTTCAACCAAATAAAAAAAATTAATTAAATAAAATGATATATGTAATGTATATATTTAAAAAAAATTGTTACTTGAAAATGTTTGCTATTGAGGTTTGCCTTTAAAATAAAATAAAATAAAATTTTTCAAAATGAAATAGAAATTAAGAGTTTTGTTAGCTTTTATAACATAAAATATGCTTTTATTTTATTTTATTGTATTTTATTTTATTTTCAGTTCATTAGCTGACTTGTTGGGGTCCAAACCTGAAATAGGGGTGTCTGTCTCTAAAGTGTGTGTTGTTTGAGGGGCCTCCAGGAATCACTTTGAGAAATGATGCTTTAGATGATTTCAAGGAGAACATTGTGACTTCTGTCCTGGCACGCATGGCCTTTTTTTCTGTTGTAATCTGAGATTTTTTATAACGTTTCACTTCCTCTATCGTCCCACGCAAGGTTCACGCGAGGCAGGCTGATGAATATTTATGCGATTCATGAGCGTGGAGGTTTTCTCCTCTGATCTGTGGTTGGCAAAGGTCTGAGGGCAGAAGGCATGCATTTGACATTTCCCTTCAAAAGAATCAGAGGGTGATTTCTTTCTCTCAGTGTCGAACGCTGTTTTGTTTAGCTGTTTGCTCGTACTTGTGCTCCGCCCTTCATTGATTAACCCGTTAAGTGTTTGGTTTTGTTAATGAACACCATACATCATGGCCACAATACAAATCTTATCCCATCTCTGAAAGCTGCCTGCATGCTTAAAATCCAATAATAAGGGAGTAAACCAATCCGAAGGTGAAATGTAATGTTATTTTTCATGTTTCATGTCTGTTCCAAATGCAGTGAAGTTGCCTTTGGATGAGATGAAGCTTCTGAAATGAAAAAGCATTGATGTGTCTGTGGGCCAAAGTGAAGCTCTCAGGACAGCTTTGCTTTAGGCGGCTCCTCTTGTGTGTTATCTCTTTAGTCGTTTCCCTTGCAGCTGGCTCTGAGAACAGCTGACAAAACCAGAGCCCAGGAGGCTTGTGGGAAACCGTGGCCCGTCAGTAGGGGAGAAAGAGGGAGTTTTGGCCGCAGCATTTACTGCAGGAACAGCTGGAAGCAAGCGGTGTTCACATGCGTTCAGACCCTCTGGTCTTCATACAGGCAGAAGTGCTCAGGGAGCATCTAAACATCCCTTTGCTTAGTCCTGCAGTGACTGTATGTTATGAAAGGCTGGTAACTGTGTTTTCTGGCTGCTTGAACTTATTTTTAGACTCATTCATGACATTTATTGTTTTAAATTTCTAGGTGTGTTCAAACACAGTTACAAGTTACAAAAGTGACATACTGTATATAGGTGCAAGAGTGATTCAATACTATATATATAATTTCTTAAAATAATAAATGCAAGTATGTTATTATTATTATTAAAGTATCTATACCTACACTCTAAAAAATGCTGGATTAAATATAACCCAATAGCTGGGTCAAAACAACCCAATAGCTGGGTCAAAACAACCCAATAGCTGGGTCAAAACAACCCAACCGCTGGGTCAAAACAACCCAACAGCGGGGTCAAAACAACCCAACAGCGGGGTCAAAACAACCCAACAGCGGGGTCAAAACAACCCAACCGCGGGGTCAAAACAACCCAACAGCGGGGTCAAAACAACCAGAAATAAATAAGATGTAAATGTATAAATTAGTGCTGTCAAACGATTAATCGCATCCAAAATAAAAGTTTGTGTTTGTGTGTATAATGTATGTATGTGTACTGTGTATATTTATTATGCATATAGAAAGACACACACATACAGCATATATTTTGAAAATATTTACATATTACAGAATATTTACATATTCATATAAATTATATCATATATATATATAAATATATTTAATATATAAATGTAAAATTTTTCTTAAATATATACATGCATGTGTGTGTGTATTTATATATACATATATAATAAATATAAACCGTACACCCACATATATTATGTGAACAAACTTTTATTTTGGATGCGATTAATCGTTTGACTGCACTAATATAAATGAGGTATAAATAAAATATTATTATTATTTATTTATTTATTATTAATATATTATAATTATTATTAAATATATTTTAAAAAAATTCTACTTTATGTATTGTTTGCATGAATTCTTAAAATTTTACTTATTTAATGATGTATTATTGTATACTTTAACAATACTTTTACTTCTGGATATCAGTTGTCAGTCATTTAAACATTAAATATCTAATTGTATCATTTGAATATTGCATCAGTATTGTGGGTATTATGTCATTATTTCCCCCTGCATCAGCTCATGGTAGATACATTATCACTTAAAATGGAGATTTTTGTGGTGCTTTTTCCCAAGTAACATTTATTAATTTTGATTTATTACATTGGCCAGAGTTCTGGAAGCTTTTGTGTTTGCAAAATGACTCGTGCAGATCAGGAAATTGGAAAGTGTGGAGGTTAGGAAAGAAGATAGAAAACAAGGAGGGGTTCAGTGGGCGTCAGCCTCGCCAAACCCTCAGAAGTGTCTCGGAGAGTCTCACCGAAAAAACAAAAGATGGCCGACTAGGCCGGCTCTGTGAAATATGTTTTCATTTTACGTAGCAGACAGACACTGGGGCTTTGGTTTATAGCGGAACAAAGCTGAAAGCCATATGCCCGAGTCTGATCAATGGGGCCTCGCAGCACGTCCATGTGCCTTTATAGTCAGTGCCTATATTTAATTACCCATCCACCCCCACCTGATCATTACCACATGTTTGTCGCTTGTGTTTAGTTGTCAAAAACAGGACGCCGACAGGGAGGCGAAGTAAGCTGTCGTTTGCTTGTGCTCTTATTAATTTGTGTACTTGCGTGCGAAATGCAACCAGACATATTTGGGTTACAGATTGTAGTGCTCTTGAGAGAACCGTGTTCTTTAAAGCCTGTTGGAGGTTTGCTTTCATATTCAATGAAATGGCTCTAATGCATCCCGCGCGCCTCTGTCCTCCCCCTTCGCTCTATTATGCTCTCTCTATCTCTCTCGCTCTGCTTTTCACTTGTCTCTCTTAGTCTCCGCTGATCCAAAAACTCAAGCACTACTTGTCAAGTCGCTCTCCAAGCTTGTGTCCTTGAGAATCAAACGGAGAGAAAGAAAGCCTTTTGAAATTCAGCCGAGTGTCCGTTTCTCCCGGCTCTTTGGAGGCTTTGTCCCGCTCTCGGGGAGAACTTGGAGCCTGGCTTTCGTATGATGTGGCTTTTTACCCATGAGCTGACCGTGATAGCACGGCACCGATGGCCCTGTTCTCCTGATAAGGCCTTGTGCTAGGCGCTTCTGTGCCGCCCCTCGGCCCTCTTCCCCCGCTCCTATCGGGCTGGAAGGAGATCCAGCTCTCGGAGGAGCCGTTTTAGCCCTGTTTTTCCTCTCTTATCATCAAGAGGGAGTCTAAATAGGAACGTGTCAGGAAAATAGGCCTGACCCTGCATGATCTGCAGCAGTGCTTCTCAACTCGTGGTTCAGATGGGGTCACGGACAGCAGGGAAGAATCTACTGAATGCAAATAAAATGCAGCTAGTTGGGTATAGTTTAGACAGATAAAAAAAAAAAAGTATAAGTAACTATTACATATATAAAATATCAAATGTATTTAAATATGAATGTATTGATTATTATTATTATATTAATTTGATTATTTATATTTAAATATATTATTTTTTAATATGATTTTATATATTTAAATATGAATATTAAAAATATTAATTTTGATTTATTTATTTTAAACATTGCTTATATCATTATTTTATATTTATTTTATTTATAATATATGTCATTTAAGTGTATGGAATCGAATTTTATTATTTATAATATTAATTATTTATGATAATTAAACACAATATTTGTTTTGTTTAAATATGAAAAAATGTATAATATTTTAAATATGTAAATAAATTTAATTAATGTTTTAATGCATTCATATATTTAAATATATTTATTATATTTAAATATATGAATGTGTGAATATATACATTTTATTTAAGTATAGTATTTATTTTAAATATTTAAATACATAATTCACTTAAATACATATTTAAATAAAATGTATGTATAATATTATTATAAATAATATTAATATATTTTTACTGCATGCCCATTTCCTCTATTTAAATAATCTGATGCTCTTCAAGTTCATCTTTAAAAACACTATTAAATGTAATCTAGATTAAATGTAACTTTTTCAACCATTATAGTGTTTTTTTTTTCTCCATCCATTATAGTTTAAAAAATATATATTTTTATTTTTTTGCTGTAATGCCTGAATTCAGTTGTTTCATTTTAAAATGATTATTTGTTTATTTACTTCTAAAAATATTCTGGATCTGGATCTGCTCCTAGATCTTCTCTCTCGCCTCCCTTCTGTGGCGCCGGCCGCGTGAGCTTTCACCCCGTTCCAGTCGTGACGTGCCTGTGTCCTTTCTTAATTGAAAACACAGACCTAATGCGTGTCGCCGCGGAGGAGGACGGTTCGAGCCGCGGCTCCCCTCTCTGTGCAGGAATTCTGGGAGTTAAAGGTGAGGGAAGTGAAAAGGCTGACTGCGCTGTGTGTGTATGCATTGCGCCTGATCTGTGTGTCAAAGCGCCACGACTGTGAACTAGCCAGCTGTCCTCTCTGATGAATGCCCGATGCTTTTACTGCTCTTAGCTGTTGCTGTTGGAAATGCGCAGGACAAAGGGGAATTTTCATAGAGGATAAAACCAATATCTGACCGGGCATTCACTCTCGGACAGAATGCTTTCAATGTGCAACTAATTAGTGGAACTTTGTTTTGAGAGCAAGGGGGGATTGTTTAGGATGAGCGATGTGAACGTTTCGTGTCAGGAAAAGGTTCCAGCGGTATTTGAAGAGAACTATCTTTTTACATTTGCTGAAGAAAATGTGCATGCCAATGCAGAATTCACTGCCAGGATGCCAGGAGGTTGTGGGTGCTTGCCAGGACGTTGCTATGCAGTTGCTAGGGTTTTCTGGATGGTTACTAGGTGATTGTCTTCTGGCCTAAGTCTTTGTGATGCTTGAGTCCCTCCACCAGTTTACGTCTAGATCTTTGTTATTATTAATGTTTATATTTTTTATTGTATTTTATCTTATGTTTTCTTTGCCTTTCATTTTGTTTTGTTTTATTATTTTGATCTTTTTTCAGCCATTTTATCATTTGTTTTAATTTAGTTTGATTTTCTTTGCCTTTTATCTTTTAGTTATATATACATGTGTATATATATATGTGTGTGTGTGTGCGCGCGCGCGCACGTGTGTGTGTGTGTGTGTATATATATATATATATATATAAATTTTGTCTTGTTTTCTTTGTCTCTCATAGTTTACATTCTTTTTATTTTTTATCTTTTAGCCATTTTATCATTCATTTAAATGTTTTGTTTTATTTTTTCTATTCTGTTTTATCATTTATAGTTTTTATGAATAGTTTTTAATTTGATATTTGGTCTTTTAGCCGTTTTATTCTTTTTTTAATTTTTTTAATTTTGTTTTTCTTTTCTTTGCCATTTTGTCATTTACAGTTTTATTTTGTTTTTTGTTTTATCTTATGTTTTCTTTGGTGTTTATAGTTTTAAATTTTTTGTTAATATTATTTTATGTGATTTACAAAAATATATATATAATTTATATTTTATTTTATTTTATTTGATCTTTTTGTTTTATTCTTTACAAAATATTTTATTTTTTATTTTGCCGTTTTATTTTGATTCTTAGCTTTTTTTTTTTTTTTTTTATCTACCAGGTAAGCATTATAAGTAATTGCACACCTCTCCTTAACAAGCTGCATGATTCAACATGTCATTTGTTGCGGAATTATGTCCATAATTCAAACCGCGAGGGATAAGCTACATAGAAAAGTTTACTACCTTAAGTATAAGCAATAGTAATCACGGTACTTGCTTTAGCGAAAACCACTAATAACTTGCTGCCATCCATTTTGCTCATGAAAGCCAGTAGGGTAACAGCCACATATTATAATCTATTATTCAGAGAGCTAAGTGCATGAACTTTCCCTCCAATTAGGCCTAAGTGTTGGTTGCACTGAAGTAGATTAGAGCAAATACTGTCAAATTTCAGTTCTAAAACTGAACTTCTCTCTCTGGTACACCCTGAGTGGTTGCGTTCAGTCATGCTACTTGATTTCCAGTAATAAAAGCAATAAAAATAGCCAGCAGCAGTTATCGTTTCGGTAAGAACGTCATTTTGGTTATGAATGTTTTGGTGATTGTAATAAGAGTCATTCCAAGTTGGCACGTGTTAACTTCACATTTGTGGTCACCAGCATGCTTGTCAAATCAAGCCCAGACTTTATAACCAGTCTTACGGGATATGGAGACGTTGTCAGCAAATTCCTCTGGTTTTCGATGAGATTCTTTATCCCATAATCACCGCTGTGATCCCTGATCGCTAGCTAACTAATCGCTGAAGTATCTGAATATCATTCATTTCTGATGTTGGCGGATCTCTGTAGGCCTTTAATAGTTGAGCGATGCATGTCACGGCTGGAATTAACGCCGGTTAAAGGCGAGTCGTTAGTCAGTAATGCTGTGCAGCTGGTTGAGATGCCACTGGCCTGTTTTTACAAGTGTACACACTTAAACACAAATGTTGTAGCTTTCTGTACTTCGTTGTTTGAATAATCTGTCAGCTTTGTTTTGAAAGAGAAGACTCAAAATGTGACCTTATTATTGTACGTTGACCTCACTTTCTCCACCCACATTGCAATTAGTGAGTTGCAGCGAGCGTGGTAATCCTCATTCAGATCGGTCATTCTGTCGACTCCGACTTAAAGAGTGCATTCTCCTCTGTGCCTCAACCATGGGGCTTCTGCTGCCGAAAGCCAAAAATCCAGTCATTCCCATGTCCAGATGGAGCTCTTTTATTTTAAAGCTAATGTTTGAAGAGGAGCCCACCAGTTTCCTCAAATGAGTCTTGGCAGGCTTCGGCGGAGACATGATGGTCGCAATTAGACTCAAAATGTCACTGGACCGCCCTCAGAGATGAGTTCTGAGTGGTTTGATCGGTTTGTTGCCAGTAAAGTCTCTCATAGACTTCAGAAGAATTAACTGGTGTGACGTCACTTTGAACAAAATCAGGCCAAAATGAAGTTCAGTTCAGGAGTTTGAAACAATTTGTCAAAGCGGACTTTTGGAAAAGTTGGCTTCGGCTGGTAAATGCCTTCAAGCTACCATTGGTCCATGGCGATTACGTAATAGTTATGCTCCGCCTTCTTTGAATTGGAAATCTTCTCTGGTTAATTTCTTCAGTTCAATCAAAACATGAATGCACTGGAGAGCTGCTTTAGTATCAACTGAAGTTGTAGTTCTTATTGAAAGTGACCGTAGACGTTTTCATCCGAAGTTGATCATTTAACTTAGGCGCAAATTTGGAATATTGCATAAAACATTCGCAAATAAAGCACCGTTTCCATTCGGAGAGTTGAAGAGAACAAATTTGTAACATCGTAATAAATTGCCGGCAGATATCTCAAAGAAACATGGAATTTACTGCAATAGGAGAAGCCTCTGTGGGTGTTCTTCGTATATAATCAATGATTTGCACCTTGAATATATATTGAATATACTGTATATATATATATATATATATTGCACAGAGGGAATGCTACTTGTGTTTGGATAACCGATGTTTAGTAATGCAATTGTGTGACAGTTCTGGGAGATCTGATTCTGGCAGTTCTGATTATACAAAATCATTTTAATGACTGAATTTGGTTCAAGCATTTTAGAATGACTAAAGGTGCAGTATGCAATATCGGCTACTAGTGGTTGAAATGGGTACTGCAGTCTAAATTCAAAGTATTAGAGAGAGTCGTTTCTCCCGCCTGCTGCTCCTCAGACTCCACATTCACGTGGGTTGCCAGATTAGGACACGCAAGAGGAACGATTGCAATTGACAATGAAAAACGACAAGCCAAACAATGTAAGTTGTTGAGCTGATTTATCCACGTTTTAATATTCCTCTGGTCATAGAGCTTTTTAGATGGATGCCAAGGCTTTTTAAGGTCGGTCAGAATCTGCGATTTCTGACCTAGTTTGTTTGCTGCTTTCCATGGCTGCAATTTGCTGTGTTTTCCGCCAACTTGCAACCTGTGCAGTTGTGTGCAGAGTCACATAGACCAAAACAAAAACAGTCATTCCGACATGGAACACACATTTGAAAAGTAGAATAACAGGCAGTAGTGTTGTCTTTTGGAGTTAACATGTTTCCAAAATATCTGCAAACATATTATGGTATTTTTATGCTTTTTTTATATAACACCCTTAAAACAACATTTGAGATTTGTGATGAGATTGAGCTGCTGGTCAGTCCAGTTATCCAGTCACATCATTCGTTGAGGCAAAGTCACCCGAGTTTTTTGTTGCACATCGAGAAATGTATTTGGTAAGTGTGTTTCCATCATAGTTTATTTGCACATCTTCTAACATAATTGAGCACATACGTTTTTTTATAGAGCATTTTTTGAATTTATGCTCATTTAGCTGTTTCTATCCAGCATTTTTTTAAATGCAGTATCCCAAAATTTGCATAAAATTAGGCGAACTTTGTTTTGGCCTGATTTTGTTTGAAACCGTATCACCAGTTTGTTCTTTGAATTCATTTGAAGTTTATCAGGGCCTTAACTCCTCAGATTCAAGCTGGTGAATTTGTGTGGCACACCCATCCACCCTCATCTTGATTTGTTTCATCAGGCTCCAATTCATCAGGGTTTCAATAGACCTAGTTTGGGGGGAAATCCTCATTGACCTAATTTGTGGATGGCTTGCTTGCATATATCCCGGTTCCTCCCCCAGCTCCCGTCACATTCTCCTCCACCTCTCATTGTTGTCGTCTGCTCGGAGGTCTTTGGCATTTTGGGCTGGAAGGCCTTGGCAGCCCCTTTTGTGGTTCTCCAAGGGCCGTGGAGAGGGGTTTGGAGGCCTATTGTTGGCGAATCTTTAGTTGGAGAGCCCCTCACTCTTCTTGACAATTACGTACCGACCCAAACCCCACCCCCTCCTCGGTTCGACCCCTCCAGGGGCGAGCTGGTGTGTCTAAAGGAGAGATTGGGTTCTCTATTGTACAGCTACCTTACACTGCACACCTAACCCCGCACATTCAGTCGCACACAATGCAGGGCTGGGAGGGAAGCCGGAGGTCTTGTAGGAGGGGTGGGGAATGCTATTGTGTCCCGGGCCTGCAGTTAAAGACAGGTCTGGTCACAGCAAGTTGAGAATGACCCCCCTCCAGACAGTCATGTTAACCGTATCTTGAGCACTGCGGCCACCACCGCTGCTCTGAATGGGGAGGAAGCGCCTTATGGTGCCTTGGCTCTTTTACAGCTTCCTCTCATGGCCGGTTTTGGCTCGCTGGCTCAGTGAAGTGGTGGTGCCATTTTGTTTGCTAAAGCCATTGAAAGATGAAGCTGTTTACAATCCAATTCAACAGCCAAACAAACAATGGCAGAAATGGGTGAACTTTTGAGTTTCGTCAACCGATATGGGTCTTTCAGTTGCCAGTGTTGGTGATATTAAAGCAGTGTGGGAATATAATATAGATCTTTACAAGTATATGTTCCTTTTATTTTTGTTAGCTTGTATGATATTTGTTAATTTTTTTTAATCTTAATTAATATATATATATAATATAGATTCATGTTCACACACACACACACACATATATATATATATATATATAT
>NW_015505684.1:65667-74627 GCF_001515645.1 Sinocyclocheilus grahami
GAAGAGCCCTACACTATAAGTTGTTGAGCTGTTTTATACGCATTTTAATATTCCTCTGCTCCTTGAGCTTTTAGATGGATGCCAGAGCTTTTTTTTTAGGTCGGGTAGAATCTTCTATCTCTGACCCAGTTCATTTGCTGGCTTCCATAGCTGCAGTACGCTGTGTTTTCCACCAACTGGCAACCCGGGGTGTTGAAATACTATTGGTTCAATTGGCAGTGGGCAGAGTCACACAGGCCAAAACAAAAACAGACCTGCTGGAACGAGAGAGAGCATTCCGGACACGTAGAAGTAGAATAACTGGCTGTAGCATTATTTTTCAGAGTAGCAACTATGTTAAGTTAACATGTTTCCTAAATATCTGCAAACATATGCTTTAGCACAGTCAAAAATTGCAATCACATTATCTGTTGAGGCAAAGTTGCGTGAGTTTTTTTTTTTTCTTGCGCATCGAGAAATTTATTCAGTTAGTATGGTTCCATTGTAGTTTATTTGCATGACTTATCAACTCAATCGAGTGCATAAGTTTTCTTTATGAGCATTTTTCGAATTGATGCACATTTTGCCGTTTCCATCCAGAATTTTTTTATGCTATATCCCAAAATTTGCATAAAATTTGGTGAAAGTAGGTGAAAATTTGCTTCGTCAAGCTGTTTCGAACTCCTGAAATGACCTTTTCGTTTTTGGAAATCGTTTGAAGTATATCAGGGCCTTAACTCCTCAGATTCAAGCTGGCGAATGTGTGTGACACTCCCGTCCACCCTCGTCTCGATTTGTTTCATCAGACTACAATTCATCAGGGGTTTCAATTGACCTACTTTAGGGGAAAATCCTCATTGACCTAATTTGTGGACTGCTTGCTTGCATATATCCTGGTTCCTCCCCCAGCTCCCGTCACATGCTCCTCCACCCATCATTGTTATCGTCTGCTCGGAGGTCTTTGGCGTTTTGAGCTGGAAGGCCTTGGCGGCTCCTTTTGTGGTTCTCCAAGGGCTGTGGAGAGGGGTTGGAGGCCTATTGTTGTCGAATCTTTACTTGGAGAGACCCTCGCTCTTTTTGACAATTACGTACCGAACCCAAACCCCACCCCCTCCTCGGTTCGACCCCTCCAGGGGCGAGCTGGTGTGTCTAAAGGAGAGATTGGGTTCTCTATTGTACAGCTACCTTACACTGCACACCTAACCCCGCACATTCAGTCGCACACAATGCAGGGCTGGGAGGGAAGCCGGAGGTCTTGTAGGAGGGGTGGGGAATGCTATTGTGTCCCGGGCCTGCAGTTAAAGACAGGTCTGGTCACAGCAAGTTGAGAATGACCCCCCTCCAGACAGTCATGTTAACCGTATCTTGAGCACTGCGGCCACCACCGCTGCTCTGAATGGGGAGGAAGCGCCTTATGGTGCCTTGGCTCTTTTACAGCTTCCTCTCATGGCCGGTTTTGGCTCGCTGGCTCAGTGAAGTGGTGGTGCCATTTTGTTTGCTAAAGCCATTGAAAGATGAAGCTGTTTACAATCCAATTCAACAGCCAAACAAACAATGGCAGAAATGGGTGAACTTTTGAGTTTCGTCAACCGATATGGGTCTTTCAGTTGCCAGTGTTGGTGATATTAAAGCAGTGTGGGAATATAATATAGATCTTTACAAGTATATGTTCCTTTTATTTTTGTTAGCTTGTATGATATTTGTTAATTTTTTTTAATCTTAATTAATATATATATAATATAGATTCATGTTCACACACACACACACACATATATATATATATATATATATATATGTATGTGTGTGTGTGAATATGAAAATATATATGTGTATAATAATTTTTTATTTTAATATATACATGTATTTATATACCTATAAATATACACAGTACACACAAATATTATGTAAACACAGACTTTAATTTTGGATGCGATTAATGGATTTGACACCACTAATGTGTTATATATTTATTAATTAATTTTATTTTGGAAGATGGATATTTTTTTTTATCATGCGGTTTAATAATTGAATAGCAAATGATACATTCAGAAAATTGTCAAAGTAAACCAGAACCTAATATACAACGCATTTACAAAAACGGTTTTGAAAACACAAGCAAAATAAATAAATAAATAAAAATAAAAAGAGCGTTAATGTAAGTTATATGAATAATTTACAAACAGGGTTCATATGATCCTTGAAATATTGAGGATTTTTAAACTTATGTACATTTTTACATATATTTTAAATATTGCTTTAAAATTTGAGCCTTTTATGCAAAATTCATGGAAAAATCATGCAAAATCAGAAATTGTGGGAATCCTGTAGACAGAAATCATGAACAATGCTTCGTGTTTATTATTGTTTTAAATCTCAAAAGTAGCCATATAATCTGATATCGCAGTCTAGTTTACTGGTGAAGATTTGGCCAATCTAATATCAATCCAGCAGCACGTCTTTCAGTCCTCTGCTGTGGATTGGAGGACACACACACAGACTCTCATATAACCCGTCCACGTTCAGGCACACAAGGCTGCCAGGTGTAATTTGTAGGCAAGGGGACCTTCCTCCTCAGGGGTGACATTTAAATCTTATTTGTGGGCGATGCAGTGAAGTTTCACCTTTTCAAACATGCTATTTGCTCTCCTTTTTTTAGCCATGCGCACGTCTGTCTACCTGGAATGGAGGATATTATAGAGCTGGGCGTCTGGCGGTGTATTAACGCACCAATGAAAAGCGGATAAACATTTATGAGATGCCGTAGTCTTACGGCTGAATTGAAATTCTTGCTTGCGCACAAAGGGAACTAGATTATTCTTTTTAAAGAGGTCCACCCGCACAAAGCTCGAGATTCTCTTTGCCACTTGTCTGGTCACGTTTCTAAACTCTGAACACCAGACTCGTGTCAAATGCCATTGCATACCCTTCCTGTCCATCAAACTAATTGAATTCAGCCACATTTGAACCATTCTCATACTTTTTAACTCAATAAATCTAATTGTTTTCACAATCAGATTTATGTTTACTCTAAGCAATTTGTAAAAAATGCTATTTGATTATTTAAATAACATCAAATAAATGCAAATAGTTAAACTATGCCATTATTTTTCTTGCCAGTTTTGCATATGTATAACTGACAAATATGCATTGCATTAAGTTCATTCCTTTGTTAAAATGATGTAATCCAATCCAAAAGGATATAAAATTTCTATGTAATTCAAATACATATACAGCTTTCATATATTTGTGCCTTTTTATGTTATAAGTGTATAAAAGCAAAAAGCCACTAAAAGTTGTGCATCACTGTTATTTCTTCCTCAGTTAAGGTTTGTTTTTGCACTTTTTATTAAATGCCTATTCATTTTTTTAGCTTTATCCTTCTACATCATAAAAGAAACAGCATTGAACATGTGGTATGTCGAGCAGAAATTCTCCTAAAGCCTCATGCACATGTGCATATGTGCATGCACATATGTGGTGAAGGGGCGTAAACACAGTTCGTCCCATGTTACGTGGCTCCTTCCTATTTTTAAATGGCATTTGGCTCTCACCGTGGGGACCCTAATGTGCAGGGAGGGGTCCAGATCTGGGTGGATGGTCGTGGCCTGGCAGACTCGGCGCTGACATTACTCACACAGCCCGGCAGGCCTCAATCACGTCAGACTGTGTGCACACTGCTTAGACGCCACATTTCCACCTTGTTTATTCTTAGAAAGTCTCTGGCTCCAGCAACAGGAGTCTGTTTTACCAAAACCTAGTGAATGGAACCACCTGGATGGCATTTTTATGCAACCTAGACGTGCTCCCTATGTGAAGGCTAGACTAAACGCTAGAACATCGTCTGAAATTAGCACTGTATGTATGATTCACAAATAAGAATGCATTGTGACAAACTGGTGAATCATAAAGGCCTGGTTTCAAGACAGGGCTTGTCCTAATTGAACTATGACCTAATCCTGGTTTAGGCTAACCAGGTTTTTAAGGTTTTTTAAGGTTTAAGGTTTTCAACCTTAAAGGTTTTTTTTTTTTTAAACATGGTTTAGAAAAAAGCATTTCTGGTGTGCATCTTAAGACAAAACAAAGGCATTGACATGTTTTAAGATCAGTCAGTGGAAGTTTCTTTCAGTTGTCTGCTTTCCTCTTCTGCACATTATTAGTCAGGTTTTCCAGTCGATTAGTCTGGGTGTAAATTCCAGGCATACTAACCGAGCAAGCATCTCTTAAGGGGAAGTGAAAAGCTTGCTGAAGTGTGCACATCTTCACCACTGTTTTCAACTTATAACCGCTTGGTTCTTGAAGCCTAAAATTAGTTTTGAGACTAGTAAACTTAAGACTTTAATTTGCAGTTACGTCCTATCATTACAGCCCTCATAGGCTTTGTATGTTTTTATATAAACTTACTAACAAAGCTTGTGTTGCCATGTTTTATAAAATTGATTATTTTGCCTCTAAATGTCAGATTGAACTATATTACTTGGTGGGTGAATAGTTAATTCTGATTATTACTAATAAATACAACTAATGTAGTTTGTAAGTAACTTTTATGATGTTGCTGTTGTTGCAGTTTTACACAGTTTTAGGCCTAAATGTATTATAATACATATATATTTATGTCTTTGACTTGCATATAATCTGGAATACACAGTTTAAACCTAAACTAATAAACGTAACGTGATGCATATTTGTCAGTCATACATAAATGAAATGATACGATTTTTAAATGCACAATAACCAGATTTATATATTTATTATCATCATCAATAAATCTAGTTTGTTTCAATCTTATACATTTTAACTAATTGAATTCAGCCACATTTGAACCATTCTCATACTTTTTAACTCAATAAATCTAATTGTTTTCACAATCAGATTTATGTTTACTCTAAGCAATTTGTAAAAAATGCTATTTGATTATTTAAATAACATCAAATAAATGCAAATAGTTAAACTATGCCATTATTTTTCTTGCCAGTTTTGCATATGTATAACTGACAAATATGCATTGCATTAAGTTCATTCCTTTGTTAAAATGATGTAATCGAATCCAAAAGGATATAAAATTTCTATGTAATTCAAATACATATACAGCTTTCATATATTTGTGCCTTTTTATGTTATAAGTGTATAAAAGCAAAAAGCCACTAAAAGTTGTGCATCACTGTTATTTCTTCCTCAGTTAAGGTTTGTTTTTGCACTTTTTATTAAATGCCTATTCATTTTTTTAGCTTTATCCTTCTACATCATAAAAGAAACAGCATTGAACATGTGGTATGTCGAGCAGAAATTCTCCTAAAGCCTCATGCACATGTGCATATGTGCATGCACATATGTGGTGAAGGGGCGTAAACACAGTTCGTCCCATGTTACGTGGCTCCTTCCTATTTTTAAATGGCATTTGGCTCTCACCGTGGGGACCCTAATGTGCAGGGAGGGGTCCAGATCTGGGTGGATGGTCGTGGCCTGGCAGACTCGGCGCTGACATTACTCACACAGCCCGGCAGGCCTCAATCACGTCAGACTGTGTGCACACTGCTTAGACGCCACATTTCCACCTTGTTTATTCTTAGAAAGTCTCTGGCTCCAGCAACAGGAGTCTGTTTTACCAAAACCTAGTGAATGGAACCACCTGGATGGCATTTTTATGCAACCTAGACGTGCTCCCTATGTGAAGGCTAGACTAAACGCTAGAACATCGTCTGAAATTAGCACTGTATGTATGATTCACAAATAAGAATGCATTGTGACAAACTGGTGAATCATAAAGGCCTGGTTTCAAGACAGGGCTTGTCCTAATTGAACTATGACCTAATCCTGGTTTAGGCTAACCAGGTTTTTAAGGTTTTTTAAGGTTTAAGGTTTTCAACCTTAAAGGTTTTTTTTTTTTAAACATGCCTTAGAAAAAAGCATTTCTGGTGTGCATCTTAAGACAAAACAAAGGCATTGACATGTTTTAAGATCAGTCAGTGGAAGTTTCTTTCAGTTGAAACCGCTCGGATTAACGTTTTAGTCTAGGACTAGGCTTAAGCCTTGTCTGTGAAACTGGGGGAAAATGCTGAGTATAGATTTAAGAAGCAGTTAAAAACGTTTTTTTTTCCCATTAGCCTTTGATCAGGCATGAGTGCTGAGGTATTGTCGCTGTAGTTACCCTTTTGGGTCGGTCTTGTATGTTGTATATTGATGTTTTTTTGGAAATCGAGGGGTTATGACGTCATTGGCAGGCGACACAATGGACACGCTCTGTGTCACTTGTTAAAATTGCTTATTTCTCTGGATTTAAACATTCTTCGAAACATTTGGGATAATGTAAGTACACAAGTCAGCAAAATATATAACACTGTTCTAATGGTTTTTGGATATTTTAATAAAAAAATCTTACATTGTGACTTTAATATGTGTAATATATATATTATATTTCATATTTATTTTAGTATCATTGATATACTGTTATAATTTTTGTTAATATTTTGAATATTTCTTTATATTTTCTTTTTTCACTTTAATTTAACATTTTTAGAAATTGTTGCGTTTAGTTTTTTTTAAATGTGTATATATTTATTAGTTTTCATTTAATTCGTTCTAGTTATTTTAGTGCTCCTGAACTTTAGTTAAACAAAAGTTTATTTATATATATTTTATTTGATTAAATGTTTATTTATAAATAGCTTTTAGTATCACTGATAAATTTATATTTGTTGTTAATATTTTGAATGAGGTTTTATTTAGATATTTTGTTTTCACTTTAAATTTAGTCAAAGGTTTGGTTTATTTTGTTGTGTTTTTTTAATGTTTTTTTTATTTTTTATAAATCTACATAGTATTTATTTTTACATATTTCAAATTTATTTGAGTACATAGTGTCTAAAACCAGTCTTGTTAGGCTGGAAGACCAGCAAACTAGCTTCGGCTGGTTTAAGCTGTTTTTTTGCAGCAAAGTAAGAACACAAGGTTCACCAGGTTCTGGACTGTATCTTATCTTAAACTACCACCCTATTTCTTTAAGTGGCTGATGGCTAACGCTAATGGTTGGCATGGTGGGAGCTCCGATCCTGAAGCCTGACCCTACTGAAACACTAAGTGTGTCCCAAATAGTAGTTTTCCACTTCCCCGGCAGGCCGAGCTGAATGTCAGCGCTGTTGTTCCCTGCAGTGATGAAGTGGACCAGCACTCATGATAAAGGCCAGGAACGTTATATTTAGGAGCTTTTACCACCAGTGTTCAGACTCAAACTTTAGCTTTGCTTATCTTGTCTTCTCCCTGGCTGCTTTACTGAAGAATTTTTTTCCATGTTTCCACAGGGCGATTTAGCCTGTTTTTGCGTTTAGTTGTCATCTTTTAGTTTGAGCTTTATAATAATAATAATCTTTCTTGCATTTGATATTAGCAAATGCTGTCACCACAAAAATGATCCACAAGGCGTCATACACATTTTTGGTTGTGTTATTATTCCAAAATAAAAATACAAAGTTACTTTATATATAATGTTTTTTAAGATTTAGTTTTTTATTATATATATATATATATATATATATATATATAATATATATATATAGCTTTTTTTCCTTTTTGTAATGGAAGGCAAATATTTCTTCTTCGAATAGTACTTTGAATGGGCAACAAGGCTTTTGAATACTAAGCTTAAGTTTGTTGTGAGGAAACGGGAAGCGAGGATGGATGTTGTGCTGTAGCATGTGGATATTTGAACAGCTTCAGCGCTCAGCATGTAGTTCGATCCCGAGCACCAGGGAAAAGCGGTCCATCCGTAGCCTTTGGTGCTGTTCCTTCGTCATGCGATTCCAACAAACTGGTTTTCGGTTTCATCCTGTAACACGAATCAGTGCCCGGCGCGACCCACCCACACGAGCAGCGTATAGCGTCTCCGAGCCTACTGCAGGAAACAGGTGTACGTCTGTTTCTTCTTTTCTTTTGCGTATCTGTGTGTCTAGGAGGGGTGTGTTCCTCTGGTCTCCGCTCCTCCTCTCTCGTGTGTTTTGGGAAAGCGATCCGCTGAGCAAACAGAGCGCTGGAAGAGGGCTAGTGGACGAGGGCCCCGTGTGGCACGGTAAAGCCTGATTGTTGTGAAAACACCGCTGGGCTGCAGCTGTGCTTTTCCAGGCCTCTGGAGCCGGGAGGAGAATACCTGTGGCACGCTGTTTACCGACGGACCACACACACCAAGACTTTTACACGCTCTACATATCAGCATAGGATGTGGAAACACACCGAGTCGTGCATTAAGCAGGTATATGCTTGCAAATCAACATGAAATCAAATGCAACTTTCTTATTAAGCAGTTTGCATTGCATTATGGAAGTAAAAAGGCTTATGAATGGCGTTTCCGGTCGACTGTTGATGTAAACATTAGGTAAATGGCTGAATGTTGCTGCGGCGAGTCCCTGTAGTGTCTGCTTTCAGGAGACCAGATGTAATTCCAGCCTGCAGATCAAAGGCCATTTTCTGGTTATTTTCAGTCAGCCTTTCACAGAAACAATATAGGCAGTCTAATACCCAGAATGCAGCTCTCTGTGGGTCAGAGGGGGATTCATTCATTACGTCTGACTGACCGCGCTGTGCATGTCCATGAATTCGTGAGCTCATCTGTGCTTTTGAAAAAAGTCTCTTCTGCTCACCAAGGCTACATTTATTTGATTGAAAATACAACAAAAACAGTAAAATTGTGAAATATTATAACAATTTAAAATAACAGTTATCTATTTGAATATATTGTAAGATGTAATTTATTCCTGTGATGCGCAGCTGAATTGTCAGCGTCATTACTCCAGTCTTCAGTGTCACATGATCCTTCAGAAATCATTCTGATATGCTGATTTGCTGCTCAGTAAACCTTTCTGATTTTTAACAAATGTTGAAAGCAACTCCGATTTTTTTTTTCCAAGATACTTTGATGAAGGGAAAGTTCAAAAGAACAGCATTTGTGGAATAGAAATCCTTTGTAACGTTATTAATGTCTTTACTGTCACTTT
>NW_015505684.1:74637-86900 GCF_001515645.1 Sinocyclocheilus grahami
TTTAGCCTTTGTCTCATTTTATTTTCAATATTTATGTTTTTGATTTGAAGGCAAAAGGAGTAATGTTTTTTATATACTATAAATATTACTTAGAAATCTTTGTTTATATGCACTAATATAACAGTACATATAAATAAACAGCAATATTTACCTACAAATATTTTATATTGGTATCACAATCATCACAGATATATTGTGAATATCTAATGTATTTCTTTAGACTTAACATTAGATTCAATTTAAAATTTAAACATGCATGTTAGATGATTTTTATACTTTTGCATATATTGGTCATTTTACTGCTAAAGCCCAACGATGTGCTTCAGTCCACTGCAGGATGAAGAAAACATCACAAATGTATGTCAATAACAGTCTAGCATGTTTTCATCAAGTTTATTTCCAGATAACTCACAGCTGAGGACGTGGGTTATATTTACTTCACTGGGATTTTCCAAACTCAATTAGACACGTATTTGGCTATGGAATTGAATTTGCTGAAGTATTCATAAATATAAGATATAAGGCTGCGATTGCAGTTATTAATGTTGTCCAAACGTCTCATGAGATCAATTATTTAATTTGTAAGCAGGGAAGCAGCTCCTCCTTGACCCCGCTCAAGGTTTCCAGCTCCCCTCTTTCATTTCGCGAGCGTTATATACTATATTTGGCTGCTGTTATTTGACTTTGAATTGATATTTTTAACATCTAATTTGTTCTTGAAGTGGCGAGCGCTGAGAGGACGTGGTAGTAATCGCTCCATCAACCGGTTTAGCAGACGTTAACGGCTGTGTTAAAAATGCTTTTGATCCGCTCCCATGTGTTTGGGTGGTCCGAAGAAGAAAACAAACTGGTTTGTGTAGAAACGGAGTGAGGCTTTCAGTACGGTTAACTTGGTTTCTGGGACAACGTCGCAGTGTTGGGCTCGGGCTAAAATTGACTACTTTTGAGACACACTGGCCTCTTTGGGAACTCGTGGGTGACCCGCCTTAAGGGCGCGGAGGGGTTGAAATGTCAGTGTTTAATAACTTGCACATGAGACACAGAAACGCACATGTTTTCTAATCATGCTGGGATGAGGAAAAAAAGAGCGAGAATTTTTTTTCCTTATAGAAAGTTCAACGCTGCGTGTAATTGAATTAGAAATTTTTTATTTAGCATCTATTTTGGACTGTTTTTGCTTGTAAACAGTGTTTGATCTGTGCATATTTCTCTCCTGATTCAGACAAGACAACTTTTTCACTGGAGAAAGCATTATTATGGATAGAGGACTCTGGAAAAAATGCTTTACTGATTAATTTGTTTCTTATAAACGTGCAGTTTTTCCACTTCACAAGACGTTAATTGATGGACTGGAGTGGTGTGGATTACTCGTGGATTATTGTGATGCTTTTATCAGCTGTTTGAACTCTCATTCTGACGGCACCCATTCACTGCAGAGGATCCATTGCTGAGCAAGTGATATAATGCTAAATTTTTCCAAATCTGATGAAGAAACAAACTCATCTGCATCTTGGATGACCTGAGGGCAAGTACATTTTGGCAAATTTAAATTTTTGGGTGAACCGTTTCTTTAAAAAATGGTTTCACATTCTCAACACCATCACGTTTTTTCCTCTTCATGACTGAAGCGCTTTATAAAGCAGGTGGCGTCTCGCTGCTCATCTGGAGGGGTGTGACTGTGGAGCCAGTGGGCTGAAAACACACATCACATTAAATTCGGTTTGTTCTTGCCAGGGTGGCGGGAATAAGATGATGGCCAGATACAGGCCTACAAAGGTAAACAACAAAAATAGGTTTTGCATCATTAAGCACCGTGTTTCGAATCGCTGCCATTGTCCCCAAAGCAAACATTCCCTGGCTCCGATATCTTCCAGCATAATGGAAACCACTTGTTTGTTTGCACGAGCGATGTTGAGCAATGCATTGTGGGTTTCCTTGTGAAAACAAGCAGTGCGACACAGATGTCGGCCCTTCTTGTTGTAAAATCTTCGATATGCGTTATTCTGTTTATGCAGGTAAGCATGCATGAGACGTTTGTGTTTAGCAGCTGTGCTGCATTCCTCTGCCTTTTCCAATGTGTGGGTCAGAGCTAATTGGACATTTCGAGACCGAAATACTTGAAAAGGTCGGTTTTGGGGCCGGAAAGGTTAGATGCACATCTGTTTGAAGGCCGGCATGGGACGTAGCGCTCCGGCGTTGGACGGGAGAGGATTTATGGTGGAAATTTGCACAGCACTCAGACTTGTCGATCTCTGGAAGCGTGAGGCTGTCTGCGCACATTTCTGCTGTGCTTTTCAGGGGCGGAAAAAAGCCCCAGCCGCCATTCTTCTTCATTTACTTTGTCAGGGTGTGTGAGAGTGACTAGCCTCGCTGTCGGCCAGGAAACGAGGAGTTATCAATCTCCTCGACTCGGTAGTGTCAGGTCCTCACGGCAGATCCAGCAGCTCGTCTGATAGAAACTTCACCTCGCTGGTTGCATAAAAGCACCCTTATGCAGATCTAGATCTGTGGTTCTCAACGAGTTTTTTTGAGAACTCACGGGATTTACACTTTATATTTATTGTTTTGTATAATATAAGTTCATAAGAAACCAAAACCTTTATCTCAGTCTGGTTGTATTTTCTTTGCTTTTTGTGTAGTTTGGTTTTTGAGGAAGTGGGCATGTCCACACTATCCTTATATGTTAACACTGTCATAGTTTGGCTAGTTCTGCCAAGTGACCAATAAATTTATGCCAAAATACAGCTTGATTGGAAGCACAACTTTGGTCATTCCTCCCCCAAAAAAGGGAACTGCTTTTACCTGCTTAAAAAAAAAACCTGTTTAGTTTGCCATCTTAAAGGCATAGGTCAATAAAAATTGTATATATAATTATATGAAAATTACTCAATATATAAATAAATAATCAAAAAGGAATGTGTGTGTGTGTGTGTAGTAAAATGTATTATTTGTTTATTTATAATTTCATTGTTGATATTTATAGTAATTTTTATATATATTTTGCTTTAAGAAAAAGCCTATTTCGGGATTATGTTATTGTATGTTATTTTATGTTTTATTTTATTTTAAATTAATTCAATTTAATTTAATTTATTTAATTACATTTTTTTATTTAATTTAATTGTTTTTTATTCAAATTTTTAATTTTATTTAATTTTATTTTTCATTCTGTTTTAAGGTGACCTGAAATGCTGTGTTACCTGTTAAAAGAAAGTCTTCTAACATTTTTAAAAAATGTTTTTTGTTGTTTATCCAAACAATAAAAGTACATAAGGTTCAATATTGTTTTGATCCCAACTTTCAAAATATCTTTAAAAAAAATAAAACATTTTATAGAAAAAAGAAAGCCATACATGTTTGTAATGACATGAGGGTGAAATAAATTATTACAATTTTTATTTTTGGGTCAACTGTCCCTTTAACAATCTATGCTTAGAAAAGAAAAAACAATGCTAAACGTCATATGCAACTGTCCCCCAGTTGATAACTGCCACACTAGATGGTCCATCCATAATCTAAATCCTGACCTCATCAGTGGTCAGACCAAGTTCAAAACTCTCAAATCAGCTTATTTCTGCCTCTTGTAGCAGCGTCGCGTTAGCATTTCTAGCATGTTGTAATTTCCTGCCGTCCCAAGCTGCGTATTAGCTATAGATTGTCCTGCTGTGCCAGTCTGAAGTGTGTGAACTCCTCAGGGTTTTACCTAAGTGCTTTAATAAAACTGACCACAGAGAAAATGTCTTAATTAAAGTCGTACTAATTGTCTTGTTGCCCCAGCTATTCCATTAACTCTGCCTTAAACATTATCTGTCGGCACAGTAAATCCCCCTGCAGGACGGGCGCTGACATAACTCACGCACGCATCCGCCAGCTCCAGCTTATAAAAGCATGATATACGACACGGGGTATAATTATTTGTCATAAAAACCCAATAAATGTCACTGTGGCATGTGCGAGGTACATTGAAGCTGCTTTCGCCATTACGTTGCGTACATAGTGCAATTATAATAGAAAATGCCTTCACTTAAAATACTTGACGTGTGCTGTGACATGTTGCACTTTTATGCATGCATATTTTATGAGCTCAATTGAGAGTTTATATGGAATATATAGATTTATTTGTATTTTTATATTTTTAAAATGTATATAGAAATATTTAAATACATAACAAAATCATTTTTAATGTGTAAAAATCCTTTTTACAAATATATTTAAATATATATTCTTTGTTTTACATATTTGTAAAAAGAATATGTAAATATTAAAAATATGTAGATATTTAGAAAATATGTGCGTTTTAATGTAAATATTTTTCTCATATCTTAAAAATGTGTTAATATAAAAAATGCTTGTTTAAAAATATTTCCATGTAATTTGCATGTCGTGTGAATTTTTTAGAAATTAAATATTTTGTTTTTGTTGCTAAACTATGTAAATAATAAAAATATTTAGATAATAAAATGACATGTCATTTTTAAATTATGAAAATGTTTATTAATGTAATGTTTCCTCAAGTTTTTGTTTTTTAAAATATGTAAATATGCAAAATATTTATATTTAAAAAATATATATATATTTACATGTAATTTTTTACAAATATTTTTATGTAAATATTTTTTTATGAATTACATTTTTTACATATAAAAATATGTAAAAAATTTAAAATACTTAAAATTTCAAATTAACATTTTTAAAATGCGTTTTTAAAAATTGAAATCTTTTTCTCTAGTCTAAAAATATATATATATTTACATGTAATTTTTTACAAATATTATGTAAATATTTTTTTATGAATTACATTTTTTACATATAAAAATATGTAAAAAATTTAAAATACTTAAAATTTCAAATTAACATTTCTAAAATGCGTTTTTAAAAATTGAAATCTTTTTCTCTAGTCCTGTTCTCATACATATTTTTAAAATATGTAAATATCAATTATAAGTAAACTCAATAAATATTTAAAAACGTTTGTAGTGCTGTAGAATCCACTGCTTCAGTGAATCTTCCAAAGAACCGAGAGATGAAGTAGCTTACGCGCAGCAGTGTAATGCAGGGAGAAAGTGGTGTTTGGTGGAGGTGAGGCTAATTATTTAGCAGGCTGTCAGAGAACAGCAGGAAGCTCCCAGCAGCCTTTAACCCGGTCTAACAGATGAACTGTCCTGGAGACACGGCTCCTCGCGCGATACGAGGACTCTGGAGACTCTGCGCTCTCCCTGTACGACATCCTCTCCTGACGCCGGCAGCTCGTTAAAGAGTTCCCACGTCTCCAAATCCGCCTCTAAGCCAAGAAAACCGTTTAGAGTGTGGATACATGTTTGTGTGTGTGCTGCTGTGTATCGTCAGTATCGTCAGGACCTTATATTCAGGTGTGCATAATTATTAAGCAGGTTAAGAAAATCTCGAGATGGACTAAAAATGAACTCCGAAAACTTATGGCCAGATTCTGGAAGATAAATTCTTCAAACAGTGATACAAGAGGATGTGGTCCTTCAAGAGTCACTCTCAGCTTATCTGTCTATAAAGCCTATAAATATATATAAATATACTGTGTGTATACTGTGAACCTGACACCTTGCACTTCTGGAGACTCCAGGCAGGTTGCAGTTCTGGAAAATGGTGGCGATGGAGACTAAATGGTTCCTGGTGATTTCACACCTAATTCTTCACCTTAATTCCTAATTCTTTTGCAGTTAACATGCATCTTTTCTTCTCCACATGTTTTTGACTGACCCTGCTGACCCACTGAGCATTTTGCTGTCCAATGGTCATGCATTAACTTTGCAATTTCTAGTATTGTATTAGTTTTGAATATTTCTCATGGGCATGAGAAATAATTTGACTTTCATTTCGAGTTAAATCTCTTTTTTTGGCTCATTTTATCTGTAAAAGAAAATCTGCTTAATAATTATGCACACCTGAATATAAGACATTTTTCACTTCCAGCCTTCGTGAATAATTATATATCAATTATAAATGATTAAGTACAAGATTAATAGTAGTTATTAAGATTGATGTCGTTTGGAATTGGTAAAATGTGCTTGGAAAAAAATAATTGTGAGATTGTGAGCAGAATTGTGTCTAATCCCATAGACGAGTAGCTGATACATCTCTTCAGCAAGCCGACACGCAAACTGCCGTGAATGAAACTGAAAGTCATCTTCGTTAAAAGTAGTGTGACTAACATATCTTTCCAGTGCTGATGCCGCACGCTCTCCTATTGCGGGCTTTGATCTTGAAATGAGCTGAGGTGAAACGTTGCACGCGCGCAAAAGAGAAGGTCTGCACACATCCAAAAACTTATTTTAAATGCAAAATTGATTTTCGTGCACTCTAAATACTTTCTTCTTTGCGAGACAAACATTTTCTCCACAAAACTCAGTTCGCGCGTGTGCAAAACGCACTTTTGCGCGCTCAAAATATGATCTTTTGCACGCAGAATTGTGGCAGAGATGTAATCCCATACTCATGAAACTTGTCAAGAAAATATACAGGTCATATTTCACCCTGAAATCAAAAGCATGGAATGGAGAAAATACACTTTGCTCAAAGAACAAAACCTGTTTTGTGTTTGTGGTGTCATTGCATTTATCTGAATACGAAATTTAAATTTTTACCTTTTTTTTTTTTTTTTTGTATTTATCAATCAACAATTGCCTTCGCACACCTGTAGGTGTGTAGGATAAATGACCACAAACAATTGTCGTTTTTGAATTTTTTTTTTGTATATAAAATGTGTGTGTGAAAAGAAAAAAAAAATATATATATATAGAGAGAGAGAGAGAGAGAGAGGGAAAAAGAGAGGTTTAGACTTAGATAAATGTATTTTATTTATTTTTTATATTTATATACATATGTATATATATATAATACATATGTATTTGTATAATTAATAATTTTTTTACATTTTTACATGAAATGTGTGTAAATACAGAGTGAGAGAGATTACGGTGTGTGTATATACACACACATACAGACCTATTTAAATAATTTATCAATATTTTATTTTTTATATTTCTTTTACAATAATTGTATATACATTTTAGCCATTTATGTATTTATGTTCCATGTAGACATAATGATTTATTAATGTTTTGTTTTATACAAATTTTCATATTTGCCATAACTATTTTTATTTTAGATATATTTATATATATTTATTTTCCATTTTTCCTTAAATAATAATTTATTAATACTTGATTTTCTATCCAAATTGTAATAATTGACACACACACACACACATATATATATATATACATATATATTTATTTTCTATGTAGACAAATATATATATTTCTTTTTTTAGATTTTTATATTATATTTTATATAATGTAATATATATATGTGTGTGTGTGTGTGTCTGTATATATTTATATATAATATTATAATTTGTACAATGTAATATATATTTTTTCTTTACATATATTTCTTTTTTTGTTTTGTTTTTTTAATACCATGTAAGGTGACCCAGAGCGGTGCGTCATCTGTTAATGCAGCGATTCACAACATCGGCGCACACGTGCTGCTCCAGATTCATTTGGGTCATGATGAATAGCAGAATCTCTCCCGCGTTTGTATATATTGGCTTCCAAATCTGCGCTTGCTTTTGTTATTACCTTCCCTGTCCTCGGGGAGCATTTTAGAGAAAAATAATTTTGATTATGAAGCTAGCTGCTGAGCTTGTCGTCTGAGAGTTAAAGTGTTTGTGTCTGGTGATGAACCGAGCGCTGTAAGTGGCCACCTTGAGACCGCCTGCGTAATTAGTTGATTTGCGGCGTGATATACGAAACATCGCTGCTTTTGTTTGCATCCCGTGCAGATGAATAGAAGCGTTGTTACCTGAGGCAGATGGCGGTTTGCGCTGAGGAATCCCCCCTGAAGACGTCTAGACGTGCGTCATGTGTTTATTTAGATCAGACCGTCTTAAACACTAACCGGGGTTTGACGATGCAGCACGTTTAAAGCAAGTAGTCAGCGCACTAGGTGGGTGTATTAGCCTCGTCTTCTTGTTTCCACTCAAACCTGCACATGACGGGTGCGAACACAGGATCAAACGTTGTCTTACGTAAGCGTTGTTGGCGAAAACATGGATTGGAGCGCCGCCGGCCAGTTCCTCTGCGTTCGGCCTTCTGTAAAAGCTTTTCTTGAACTCCGTTTCGAAATTGCTTCTGGCGTCTTCTTTCTCCACATCCTACAAGCGAAGGCTTTTCTCAAGTGATTGAATATATTTAGCGTTGTGGAAAGGCGTATAGGTGGACACTGCTGGGTCAGCACTTTGGGAAAGGAAGTGAAACTTAAACATTCATCCCTTTTCTCTCGTACCAATAGTGGGCTGCTCCCACCGCTAACAGGATATGTGCTGTTTAAGGGTTAGGAGGCTTTCTTACCCTTTAAGCAAGAGCTCATTTGGATGCGAGGCGCAGACTCCATTAAATAGAAGTAGTTTATGATATTATTTTAATGCAGGTTGGTGGTTTTGATGTCTGTGTGTATTAGGGTAGCAAGAATAGACTAGGATTGTCTCAATAACAAAATAGTAGTAGTCAATACAAAACTAATATTGAACACACTCCTTTATGTAAAAGTTTAAAAAACAAAGTATTTTTAAATGTATGTTATTTATATTATTTACATTTTCAAATTCAGATTTTTGAAATGTTTATGAATTCATTTTTGTCAGTGGGAATTATTTTTAAAATATATATATATATATATATATGTATTTTTTATTATTATTATTATTGTTTTTAATTCATATCTTAAAATTATTTTATTATTTTTTTTTCTTATAAATATTTATATTTTATATATATTATGTTTTATTTATTTATTTTTAAAAAGTAAAAATTAAAAAAAATATATTTATTTCTTGATCTTATTTTATTTAGAATTCATATTTTTATTTTTTTTAAGTATTTTATTTGGTATAGAAGTACTTTTTATTTAATTTCATTTTTATACTTTAATTAATTAATTTTTTTATTCGATTTTTTTGTAACACTTATAATCAGTGGGATGAATGAAAACAGTATTTATTAATTATGAATATATTTTATTTCTATTTAGTTATTTTTTTCAATTAATTGTATGTTTTGTTGTGGTGTTTATTAATTTATTTTTGGACAATCTGCTTGGCAAGCAATAGGACAAATGAAAACAATAGAACAAAGGCACAAATGAAGTACTTAAGTGCTTAAATATTGGAAGCAGCCCGAGCAGGAAGTGAAGTCGGCTGTAGACGGGCACATTTGAACTCCCTGGGCGTGAGGCGGCTGAGACGCTCATTAATGTCTGCTTTACTTCCTAGTAAATGTATGATTCTCCGCCTCTTTTGGATAGACACTTCAAATAATATTCTAATGAGCATCTGTATTATTCAGTCCTGCTTTTGTAGAGGCACACGCCAGTCACTGAGCAGCTCCACCCACTTCGCCCGCCCCAACACACACGCACACACATCTGTTCACCACTCAGACTGAAACTTCCTCATCCTCTCTCACGCTTTACATTGTGCATGTATCCATTTTCACTTTATCATAACATTTAATATTGAATGGTTGCTAAGGTGTTCCGATTGGTTGCTAGGTGGCTGGTTATGCAGCCAGATTGGTAGATAGATTTTTTTTGTTTACTCGCCAGACTGATATACTATTTTACACACACACGTTTACTTAGCTGTCTAAATGGGGACCTTACATAGACTTCTTTTAAATTGAGTTTTTTGCAGATTTTGTCAGGCTTTGCTCACTTTTGGGTACAAATTTGTGGATACACACACACACACACACACACACACTCTTTCTCTCTCTTTGCATGTGTGAGAAACACAGCGCTATCAGTAAAGCGACTGCGAGTCGTGTGCCTTCACACTAGTTTACGGTACGTCAAATACAGGTGCGCTGCGTGCTACATACTGCGCATCCATTGAGTACATGACATGATCCATTGAGCGCATCCAAATAGTAAAGATCGCTTGACGGAGAGCGAAACTCTCAAGCACTCAGTCAGCGTGTTTATCGAGTGAAAATCTGTGTTGAACGCCTCTCACACATACTGGCGTGTAAAATCTAAGAATTTATTAGCCAATGGCTAATGTTAGACATTATTTAGTCGCCCAGAGTAAGATTTATTACTCTGATTTATTACTCTACATATGCGAGTGATTTACTCGCAATGTAGAGGGTTGATTTGTCAGTGGGATTCATTTATTTGTTTTTTTTAGTTTTTAAATACATTTTTTTGTTTTATTTTTGAAAGAATTTATTTTAGATTTTTTTTTAATTCTTTTTATTTTAAAAATTATTTTATTTATTTTCACTTGAGTTTTTATTTTATTTTTTAAAAATTCATTTTATACATATATATTTTTAATTTTTTCGTTTTTGATGTGTTGATTTCATTTTTTTCTTTTGTTTTCTTATTTTTGATTCATATTTAGTATTTTTATTTTAAAGTATTTTTAATTATTTATTTTTGCCTTTATTTTGTTTTTTTCCCCATTTTTATTTCATTGTGTAAGTGTTTTTATTTATTTGGGTTTCATTTTTAATTTTTTTTAAATAATGTTTGTTTGTTTATTTATTTATTTAATCCACTAGACTAGAGGAAAACCAATCAGTTTGGAAAAATAAAGCCTGATCATTTAAAATGCAGAATTTATTAAGTGGAGCATCAAAGCTCTTGGAGAAAATACAGTCAGAAAACATTTATGGAATTCTCTGGACTGTCCACAAACAGTTGGAAAAATATAGCATACACCATATCCAGAATTGAGCTCTTTCTTTCTCTCTGTTTCTCAGGTTTCCATTTGAGCGGCACAGTAACAGAGCCGGCCACGGCGTCAGAACCCGAGATGGTGTGCAGCGTAGCCATTAGCTTCGACCGCTGCAAGATCACCTCCGTGACGTGCGGCTGTGGAAACAAGGACATCTTCTACTGCGCCCATGTGGTGGCGCTGTCCCTGTACCGTGTACGGCAGCCCGAGCAGGTCAAACTTCATCTCCCCATCTCAGAGACTCTATTCCAGATGAACAGGGACCAGTTGCAGAAGTTTGTGCAGTATCTCATCACCGTCCACCACACGGAAGTGCTGCCCACGGCCCAGAAACTGGCCGACGAGATTCTCTCGCAGAACTCCGAGATCAATCAAGTGCACGGTGAGCTCCGGCTGCGTCCGAGGAACGTGCTTCAAGCCCCCTTGATATCAAGAGCATTACTGCTTGACGTTCCTTCTGTCTAACAGAGCTAACTACCAGAACTAGGCTTAAACTTTCGTAGTTTCTATTTATATAATATCATATTTATAATAGTATAACAGATTTGTTGTTTAAAATGGGTGTATTTATAAAAACAAATCTAAAAGTAAATAAAAGAATATTATTATACATTTATTTATATATATATATATATATATATATATATATATTTCTTAATATTGTTTATAATAATTTTTACATTTATTTTTGTAGTTTTTTTATATTTATTATATATATATATTTTTAAAAAGGTTTATTTTTTTATTTTCAGTTTTATTTATTTATTTATTTTACTATATTGAGATTAAAAGACATTGTTTTGTTTGGATTTTTTGGATGCTTTTTGTTATAACATCAAAGGCTCATATTCTGCATTTTGTAGCATTTATTGAGATAATAAACTATTTTCTGCATTTTTTTTATACTTTTATGTCATTATACTTATAAAATAAATACAAAATGAAAACATTTTTGTTTTATTTATATTATTTATATTTCATTATATTTGTATTTTTATATTATTTATATTATTTTGTTTATTTATTATTATGTCGAGCTTATTAGCTTATATTATTCTTGATTCATTTATTTATTTGCTTTTTTTAAACTTTTTGTTATCAATTAATTTATTTTACATAACCAGTTCCCCACCCTTTGTCTATCCTTAGAATTAAACAAGCTGTTTTTTTTTCTCTAGCACATTTAAGATTTCTGTATGTTAATGATCTTTTGATTATCCAGTTTTCCATGTGCAACAGCACTGACTTGTGGGTTGCCTGTAAATGTAGTCACTAATGTAAAGTGTGGTATCACAAACATGAAGATAATGTCTTAAAGGTGTCCTATTATGCTTTTTCACTTTTTAAAATTTTAGTCAGTGTGTATGTTTGGTTATAAAAAAGATCTAGAAAGTTACAAATCTTAAAGTCCACTCCAAAGGGAGATATTTCGTTTGTTTTAAAAATCTCTTTTCAAGAACTACAACGAACGGCTCGTTTGGACTACAGC
>NW_015505684.1:87197-161911 GCF_001515645.1 Sinocyclocheilus grahami
TGTGCCAGGCTGGGGAGAAAGGTATTTTAATCATGTAAATTATGTGAAAAATAATGCGTTTTTCGAACCACCAAGCATGAGAGCATGTTCTAGTCCACATCCAAAACAAAATCAAGACTTTGTAAAAGAGCATAATAGGACCCCTTTAAGACACTTTTGCAGCTTAGTTTCTATAGATCTGCGGAAAATGGTAAGCAAAATCCAAATTTCCATAACCGGACCCTTTAAAAAGGAGTTGGCTGATATTGTAAAGTGCATACAGATTAGTTTCTAGGCTCTAGAGCTGTTGCTGCCAGTATTATGCCCTGATGACATAAATCTAAAGGGAAAGAAAGACTCTTCTAGTCTCTCTTATCGTCTCGGCGTTAGGCACAATGGTCATATTATATTTCACTTTTGTAGGGAAGGGGAAATCTAAAGCGGATGTGCCAATTATAGGGGGGAAAAAGCGTTGGCAAACAGCACATTACAGAACGGGGGGGGGGGAAAGGAAGGGCTTTCATCAGGCCGGGGCGAAAAGCATCAGCAAAAAGCACATTGCAGAACGGGGGGGGCCTGTGTGAGGTCACGGCTGGAATGCAGGAAGTTGGTTTGATGTGGCGTCTAATAAATCTTTACTATAGACCCTCAGCATTGTCGGTGGCGCTTAAATCATCAGCCGCTGTTTGGGGTTCGGGGGTTTCCTTCTCGAACACCAGCGCGCTTCTGCATTGCATTAAGGCTCTGTGTCGCTTGCACTAATTGCGTTGAACAAAGTTCAAAGTTTGGCTGATAAATAATCTCTGGCTTTGATTTTCCATGACTGTGATCTGTAATGCCTCGTTTTATGGGCTTTATTTTGCGATTTTATTCAGCATAAGCATCACCATACTGTTTGCTGATCGCTTGGTTGTGTGTTTCTAAATCAGGGGCCCCGGACCCCACGGCGGGGGCCAGCGTGGACGATGAGAACTGCTGGCATTTGGACGAGGAGCAGGTCCAGGAGCAGGTCAAACTCTTCCTGTCCCAGGGGGGATACCATGGCTCGGGCAAACAGCTCAATCTCCTGTTCTCAAAGGTGGGCTGAAGTTCCAGGAGCCACTCAGGATGATTTGACCTTTTCCACATCACTGCATTAGCATTTTAAGCGATCAAATAATGAAACGCTTGAAATTTAGCATGCTAGTATAAACTCACTCATTACATTTGAATAAAATGCAATGCGTCCTGTCTGGATGGTCTCATAAAAGATGTCCTAACCAGGCATGACGCAACCTTGAACCAAAAAAAAAGTGTTCTGTTTGCAAATAAAATACTTTAAGAAGCTACAAAATCAAGGCCAATCAAAAAACATTTCATGTTTAATGCAAAAGTTGAGTGGAACTTAGGACCAATTACGTTTCTGTGTGGGTGGAGCTACACTACTGTTTAAAAGTTTGGGGTCATTTGAAATCAATTTTATTTTATTCGGCAAAAATGCATTAAATTGAGCAAAAGTGACGTTTATTATAAACAAAAATGAATGCTGTTCTTTTGAACTTTCTATTCATTAAAGAATCCTGACTAAGAAAATGTATCATGGTTTCCATCGGTTTTCTGATTTATGACACTGATTTATATATTTTATATAATTTATCAAATATATTATAAATAAAAATACTTAATAAAATCTTTTGATTAAAAATTATTTATTTGTTTAGTAAATTTAAACAAGCTGTTTTTGACATTTCTGTATGTTAATGACACTAATATATTTTAATTAAAAATAATTATAATCAAATATATTTTGTTATATATTATTCTAATAAAATATATTATATTAAAATAAATTAAATAAGGAATAGAATTACCTAATAATAATAAAAATATGCTGCTATGCATATGTGAGCGATTCAATGTTTCCAGAACAGTAATAATAAAAAAAAAAAAAATGTCTTGTCCTGCACCACTTTTCATGGTCGTGGCTAGTTTGAACAAAATATTTTTAATCATTCAATCATTTTAATCCAATGACTTTTAATCATTGGATATGGTGTCATATTTAGCATGTTTGGTGCCGGTTCTTAAATCTTGCATGCGTGTATGCATTGTCCTGCAGGTACGGGAGATGCTGAAGATGCGGGACTCGAACGGCGCTCGCATGTTAACGCTAATCACAGAGCAGTTCATGGCTGACCCGCGGCTGGCTCTGTGGCGGCAGCAGGGAACCACCATGACGGACAAATACCGGCAGCTGTGGGACGAGTTAGGTGAGAACAACACAAACAATCAACTTTTTGCTTTTTCAGCACCCGGATTTCGGCTGAATCAGTTTTTTTTTTTGGATGCAAGACTTATTGTGCTAGACTGCATGTAGGTCTAAAAAAAAAAAAATAAATATATATATATATATATATATTAGTTCACAGTATTACTAGTTTTTATCCATTAAATGCAGCAGAAGAGACTTATTTAAAAATCTGGTCATGTTTATGTGTCTAGAGTGATCAGAATGAAAATAAAATGTCTTGTCCTGCACCACTTTTCATGGTCGTGGCTAGTTTGAACAAAATATTTTTAATCATTCAATCATTTTAATCCAATGACTTTTAATCATTGGATATGGTGTCATATTTAGCATGTTTGGTGCCGGTTCTTAAATCTTGCATGCGTGTATGCATTGTCCTGCAGGTACGGGAGATGCTGAAGATGCGGGACTCGAACGGCGCTCGCATGTTAACGCTAATCACAGAGCAGTTCATGGCTGACCCGCGGCTGGCTCTGTGGCGGCAGCAGGGAACCACCATGACGGACAAATACCGGCAGCTGTGGGACGAGTTAGGTGAGAACAACACAAACAATCAACTTTTTGCTTTTTCAGCACCCGGATTTCGGCTGAATCCGTTTTTTTTTTTGGATGCAAGACTTATTGTGCTAGACTGCATGTAGGTCTTGTGTGGCATCTGTATGGGAACTGGTCGCTTGTGTTGTTTCTCTCAGTCCGCCGTGTTTTTTCAAGTCCGTCTTCACTGCACTCAGCGTCTGTGCGGATCTCCGTTTAAAATCCACCTGCGTCTCTGAGGATGGCCATTTAGAGGATGTTGCCTTTGCCAGATTGCATATTCGTAGCTTTTGCTCTTGATCAATATTGCATATTCTTTTCCCACTTAAAACCCTCTCGGGTGTTTCCATCTAAAATATACTGTGGTAAGCACATGAAACCGGCGACGCACTTTAGGCCGAAGTGCTGCGTCCTGCTTCTATTGCTTCAATTACTGTAACTGGATCAAAACGCACTGAATTGCCATTCAATCCACATAGCGTAGTGTATATATAAGGAATATATCATACTTTTTCCGCCTTTCCATCTCAATCTCCTGCTATCAGCACTATTGGAATGAAAGCGGTAAAATTTGGAAGGACGTGTAATTTTAATTGTGACTGGCTCGCCGCATCGTGTCAGCATGCCAATTCTCAAATCCTGTGATGTTTCATCAATTTTGCCTTGGCACTCGGCAGCAGTGGGCACAATTGCTGGCGTCCAGGTCCCTGGGTGCCAAGCGCAGAAGCAGAGCGGGAGATAAGCACTAGACCAATGGACCTGAAAATCGGACGTTCAAGCATTTGATGAGATAACTATGCAAGTATGTGAACGCAAACGATTCTAGATACTCAAGCTTGATCTTATGTGTTGAAATGTGGCCAAATGCAGTTCATAATGTGGTGCAGGCGAGATTTTTCTCAGTGTTTTTGCACTGGTGTTGTTGCATGCATTAGAGTAAGCTTGTACTTTATCTGCTTTTAGAGAGCAAGCAATGCATTGGCCAAGCATTAGCATTTACACTATTGTTCATTACCATTTTTTTTAAAGGGGTCATATGATGCGATTTCAAGTTTTCCTTTCTCTTTGGAGTGTTACAAGCTGTTTGTGAATAGATAAGATCCCTGAAGTTGAAGTCTCAAACCCAAAGAGATATTCTTTATAAAAGTTAAGACTGGTCCACGCCCTCCTAAAATGCCTCGTTTAAACACGCCCCCACATGTCTACGGCTAGTTTGAACAAAATATTTTTAATCATTCAATCATTTTAATCCAATGACTTTTAATCATTGGATATGGTGTCATATTTAGCATGTTTGGTGCCGGTTCTTAAATCTTGCATGCGTGTATGCATTGTCCTGCAGGTACGGGAGATGCTGAAGATGCGGGACTCGAACGGCGCTCGCATGTTAACGCTAATCACAGAGCAGTTCATGGCTGACCCGCGGCTGGCTCTGTGGCGGCAGCAGGGAACCACCATGACGGACAAATACCGGCAGCTGTGGGACGAGTTAGGTGAGAACAACACAAACAATCAACTTTTTGCTTTTTCAGCACCCGGATTTCGGCTGAATCCGTTTTTTTTTTTGGATGCAAGACTTATTGTGCTAGACTGCATGTAGGTCTTGTGTGGCATCTGTATGGGAACTGGTCGCTTGTGTTGTTTCTCTCAGTCCGCCGTGTTTTTTCAAGTCCGTCTTCACTGCACTCAGCGTCTGTGCGGATCTCCGTTTAAAATCCACCTGCGTCTCTGAGGATGGCCATTTAGAGGATGTTGCCTTTGCCAGATTGCATATTCGTAGCTTTTGCTCTTGATCAATATTGCATATTCTTTTCCCACTTAAAACCCTCTCGGGTGTTTCCATCTAAAATATACTGTGGTAAGCACATGAAACCGGCGACGCACTTTAGGCCGAAGTGCTGCGTCCTGCTTCTATTGCTTCAATTACTGTAACTGGATCAAAACACACGGAGCCAACAACACTGCCATTCAATCCACCTAGCGTAGTATATGTAAGGAATATATCATGTTTTTTGCCGCCTTTCCATCTCAATCTCCTGCTATCAGCACTATTGGAATGAAAGCGGTGAAAATTGGAAGGACGTGTAATCATTTTAATTGTGACTGGCTCGCCGCATCGTGTCAGCCTGCCAATTCTCAAATCCTGTGATGTTTCATCAATTTTGCCTTGGCACTCGGCGGCAGTGGGCACAATTGCTGGCGTCCAGGGCCCTGGGTGCCAAGCGCAGAAGCAGAGCGGGAGATAAGCACTAGACCAATGGACCTGCAAATCGGACATTCAAGCATTTGATGAGATAACTACGCAAGTATGTGAACGCTACTCGAGCTTGATCTTATGTGTTGAAACGTGGCCAAATGCAGTTGATAATGTGGTGCAAGTGCAGTTTTTCTCAGGCCCTGTCCACACGAACGCGGTTATTTTTAAAACATGCGGTTAGGCTGTTCGTCCACACGCAAACGCCGCACCAGTTCACTGAAAGCGAACATTTTTGAAAACACCTGACGGTGAAGATTTTCAAAAACTCCAGTTGCAGTGTTATCGTGTAGACCGCGAAACCAGAGTTTTTGGCTTATGACGTCGGCGCCTGTTATCTCCGCCTTCTGGAGACTTTTTCAGGCTTCCGATTGGCCAACAGGGCTTTACGGTTGAGATTATATCGCCACCTGTTGGTTTGGCATGCTCTTGACAGTGCTTCATAGCATGCGTTTGCGTTTTCATGTGGGCGGAGATTTTTTTTAAAACGGAAGAAGGAAAAACTCAGTTTATAAAATACCCGTGTATGTGTGGACATGGCCTCAGTGTTTTTGCACTGGTGTTGTTGCATGCATTAGAGTAAACTAGTACTTCATCTACTGTGCATTGGCAAAGCATTAGCATTTACAATAAAGAAATGAATTAATACTTTCATTCGGCAAGGATGCATTAAATTGGTCACAGCATTTCAAATAAATGCTGTTTTTTTGTACTTTCTATTCATTAAATAATCTTGAAAAATGACAGCTTCAGCATATATAAATCAGCATATTAGAATGATTTCTGAAGGATAATGTGACACTGAAGACTGGAGTAATGATGCTGAAAATTCAGCTGCGCATCACAGGAATAAATTACATTTACAATATATTCAAATGGAAAATGGTTATTTGAAATCTTAATATTTCACAATATTACTGTTTTAACAGTAAATAAATGCAGTCTCAGTAAGCATAAGAGACTTTGTTCAAAAACATTTTACCGCCTCTGAACGTTTAAGTACTATGTTTCTGTCCTCTGTTTGAAGGTTTCAAGGGCTGGAGTTTTAGAGGCTGATGCTTTTGTGTCCGAGCTGACAGTGACTTTGCGGGGCTGAACAAGATTAGCGGGCGTTTGTGTGCAGTGAGGCCTTCTGTGTCACATTTTTGTTTGACGGAGGATGAGGAGAGGCTGCAGCAAGGGGAAGAGAGGCCCTTTGTGTCTCCAAGGGAAGTGGGCAGTTTAATGAGTGGCCCCTAGATGGGGGCTCCCAACCAACACGAGTCCTACACCCTTATAATGTTGCATCCCACAGAATTTAAGAGAAATGCAGTTTGCAATATGCACAGTATTTCCTAGGTTTCTAGTCTTGTCTGATCTGGTTTACAGATTAATTTGGCCAAGAACAGCCCGCATAGACAGGAAGAGAACATAATGTTTTTGTCTCTTCCAGGCGAGCTCCACCATTTTGAGAGCTCTTACACCCCTGAAGAAGCCGTGGAGCGGCCCTGGTTCATTAAAAAGAGGAGGTGAGCGAGATCGGAGGGGCACATCTTCCCTCTCTCCCTCTCTCAGATGAATCATTATGTCTGTCAGGCCCTCTAAGCCCTGGCGTAATTGGAGAAGCCTTCGTTATGAAGGCTGCCCCCTCCTCTTCCTCCCTGACAGGCGCGATAATGCGAAGACTGTTTCATTAAATCCCGGACACTTAATCTGACACCGGCGGGCAGGTAGGCTGAGGATGAGGAGCGGAGGAGATGGCTGCCAGCGAGTGCGAGAGGGAGATTACAGCCCAGATTTATACGCTCGCCCCTCCCAGCATCCTTCACTCCGCCGCTTCCTTCATCCGTCTCTCGCTCCCTCTGCTGCGAGCAGGTCGCTTTTGTTGGGGGAACAAAGGCACGCTTGCATCAGGCAGGTCTCAGATCGCTTTTATTCATTATTTTCACAATTACGTTTGGTGCTGCTAGTGGCAGTCGCTCTGCTCACCGTCGGCCCCATAGAAAACCCATACTGCTCGAGCAGTCGCAGTGTTTATGCTCTCATAATGACTGATCATCACAATCAGACTATACTAGTTGTGTGGATGTCGTTTGTTTGTTGTTGTGTGCAACCAGTGAAGACATCGACATTGGCGTCTTATTATTTTACTGAGCATTGTTGAAGAATGTGTAGACATTCAAGAACCATTCATTATTAGTTCACGAAAATCTGATTTTGTTGCAAAAAAAAATGGCACCCATTATATTTCATATTATATTACATTTAATTGTGTATAATAAATTATATCCCAGCAAAAAATATATATATTATATTATATTATATATTGAAGATTATTTCTTCTTATTATTATTTCCAGGATATATTCTAAAATATTATATATTACCTATGATGATTATTGTTTCTGATATATTATTTCCCACCACAAACATTAGCACACATATATTATATGTGTGTGAGCACAAAAGCAGTCTTAAGGCACTGGGGTGTATTTGTAGCAATAGCCAAAAATATATTGTATGGGTCGAAATTATTTATTTTTCTTTTATGCCTAAATCATTAAGATATCAACCAATCATTAAGAAATTAAGTAAAGATCATGTTCCATGAATATATTTTGTACATTTCCTACTGTAAATATATCAAAACTTAATTTTTGATTAGTAATATGCATTGCTAAGAACTTCATTTGAACAACTTTAAAAGCGATTTTCTCAATATTTAGATTTTTTTTGCACCCTCAGATTCCAGATTTTCAAATAGTTGTATCTTGGCCAAATATTGTCCTATCATAACAAACCATACATCAATGGAAAGCTTATTTATTCAGATGATGTATAAATCTCAATTTCGAAAATGATGACTGGTTTTGTGGTCCAGGGCCACATATTATTTTATACATTATATATTACGTTGTTTTAATGTTTTATTATTATTATTATTATTTTTGTCGCCCTGGTCAATGCCGATCCCATTGAAAAGCCCATATTGCTTGAGCATTTGCTATGTTTATGCATGTGTGTTTCTGAGAGAGTGGAACCATGGGATGCTTTGGGCTCGACACAAGCGTGCTGACAGCAGGGATGAGATTTGGAGTGAAAGCTCAAATTAGGCCCGTGAAAGATGCAGTCAGAGCAAAGGCGGAGGGATGTGTGCACGTGATTGTGTGCTTGTGTGGATGAATTTATTCAGCAAAGCTCAATATTGTTTTAATTAATCTGGGCACAGGGGCCTGTGTGCTGAAAGCGACTCCTTTTCATCTAGGTTACGTATGACGGAGGAGGCTGAAAATTAGGCCACGACTTCTCTCAGCTGACAAAATTACACTAGCGAGCGCTAATCCTTCACATTGTCCAAACACAAAGCGGTATAGCCAGCAAGTTTAAGACAATGGCGTGCTAAATAGCCAGCGGCGTCTTGATTAGCATGTAGCGTTCTCCCCTCTCTAACGTCACACCTCACTTATTGTGATCTTGTCGTAATGAATTACAGCTGCTGTAACCATTTTTTGCTTTCAATCAGTGGTTTGCGAGAGATACTGGACTGGACGATGTGACGGGCGAGTTTAGCTTTGGTTTAGCCATAACAACCGATCTGAAGTGTTTTATGATGTCTTATTTGCTGTTGTTTGTGGTGTTTACTATCTTGTTCATTGCAGATCCGTTCGCGTCTGTCTAGGAATGGTAACCATAAGAAATTGGCCAGTTCTTGTTTCCACTTACTACATGTTTATACTGTAAGCAACCGTATCGACTTGAAGTTCCCTACACTGGAAGTGTCCAAGATGCCACCTAAGAATGTCCACTAACTAGTTATCGGCAAGTTATGGGCAACTGGAAAATGGGTGAATAACTTTTTTTGCCTGATGTAGCCACGGTTTCATTTAGCATGTCTTGGCGCTGTTTTAGTAGCATTTATTCGAATAGAACTCCATATGTGTATCTTTAACTGGAGTCATGAGTCTTTCAAAAGAATTGACTCATGAGAATCATTCACTCACAAATCGGACTGAACTACTTGTGTGGATGTTGTTTGTAAGGGCATCGAATTTGATGTCTTATTTTATTGAGAGTTTTAGTTTAGCATTACACAGAAGAATGCTGATGTTCATGAACTAAGCATAACAAATTCATGAAAATCGGGTTTTCTGTAATATTCAATTGATTTCTAACCCTAATCCTGTTTTAGAGGCATATATCATATATCATATCATATATCATATATATCATCATATCATAAAATCATATATCATATATATCATCATATCATCATATATCATATCATATCATATCATATTATATTATATTATATTATGATTTGATGGCTATTATTATTTCCCAGAATTTTTTTGCATCTTTTTGATTTTATTTATTTTTATTTTGTTGACTGTTATAATAATAATAATAATTATTATTATTATATATATATTTTTTTTTCCCAGCACAAAAAAGAACTATACTATGATTATTATTATTTATTGTTATTATATTAATAGTATTTTGCAGCAAAAAACTTTGCACCTAATATTATATTATAAATTATTATTATAAAACACAATATATTACATTTACTATACTTTGATGATTATTATATTTGCACCCTGACTCCTGCCTCTAACCCTCTCCTGGCACAAAGGCATTAAAGTCTCTGAGATTTGCATTTTTCAGATACGCCGCTGCGTCCTGTGTTTGCATGTTCCGTGGTGCACGTTTTCTCATCTCTTCCACGTCTGTTGTCCTTCATGACCAAACAAAGAGCTGAGACTCGGTCCCATCCCCCCACGAGCCTCCCGTGCTCCTCCAGATTTCCTCACATCTCTTCCTCCTGCTTTCCTTCTCTCTCTCTCTCTCTCTCTCTCTCTCTCTCTCTCCTCCTTTGTCTTCCACTCTTTTCTTTTGCTGCTATCTAATTCCTCTCCTGCCATCTTACATTTGTCTCTCCCGCTCGCTTCATTTCTCCCCCCGTCTCGTTGTTTTCTCCTTCGCCCCTCCTCCATCTCTGGCTCTCGTTCTCTCAGCTGGCTCTTGCAGGTATTCTCAGTATGTCATTGTGGAGCACTCTGGGAGTGATTAAACCATCATACACAATCCGTATGGCACGGCGCTCGTGTCAGGCTCCATACATCACTGCCTAATGCAGCCAATGGGATGAATTAGAGGCGAAATGAACCTCATGGGTTGCGGCTGCTTGTCTGTGACGTTCTGAAGCTTTGTCCTGTGAGGGACGTACGCGTATCGATCCGGAGCTTTATGCTCACCTTCTTTGCAGGCCTGTATTTCTGAATGGATGTCATCTAACTTATTTTTATTATATTTTTTAAATCAGGGATTGTGAACTATAAACTATAAACTCCACTCGCTGCCATCATTTTTGATCAACCAACATATCAGCTGGGCTGTTCATCATCAGATTACAGATTACTGCAATAAACAAAAGTGCTTTGATCTCTCAATTGCATTTCTCAAGATTGACCGCAGCCATTTGTGTAGATATTGTGCTATTATAGACAGATTTTTGGCCAGTTTTTTGAGATTATCAGTCAATAATAATGCCAGCTTGCCCAATTAGAAGTTTTTTTTCTCCTGTCAGTTCCCAAATCTACTGAAACGTTGGTCAACAGATGAGAAAGTTTTTATAATTACAATTTAAATTATATATATTGTAGTTAGTAATGTAATCCAAGTAATCCTTTACATTTACACATTTCAGCTAATAAAATCAGACTACTTTTAGATTACTTTTTTACCTAAATTGTTTATCACATTGATTTAAATAGGGTAATATTGTACCCCCTAGTAAATAATAAATATACTTAAATGTATTTTCTATTCTATCTGTTTTTATTTACTATATCATTTAATAAAAACCTTGCTACGTGTACTGCGTTAGGCTAACTGAGACTTGTTATAGCACTTGCATATCATTGCTCTTTTGTTGATTTTGATTGCTTCCATTGTCCTCATTTGTAAGTTGCTTTGGATAAAAGCATCTGCTAAATGACTAAATGTAAATGTATTTGAAATGCATTTATTTCATGCTAAGTATACTACAAATATATTTACTAGTGCTGTCAAACGATTAATCGCGATTAATCGCATACAAAATAAAAGTTTTTGTTTACATAATATATGTATGTGCAGTGTGCATATTTATTATGTATAAATATATAAATATGCACACATACAGTATATCTTTTGGAAATATTTACATGCATATACATTTATATATTTATATTCTTATATTATATATAAATATATTTAATATATAAACATAACATGTTTTTCTTAAATGTATACATGCATGTGTTTGTGTTTATAGATACATAATAAATATACACAGCACACACATCTATAGTTTGTAAACAAACACTTTTATTTTGGATGCGATTAATTGCGATTAATCGTTTGACAGCACTAATATTTACATATTTATGTACCTAATAAAAATACCCTGCAATTGTACTTTTAGTATACTAAACTGGTATACTTAAATGTCTCCAAAATTGGAACAACTAATTATGTACTTAATGCACTTTAATTGTGCAGAAGTAGTGCTGAATTCCAACTAAAGATATACCAATATTATTCATAGATCATACAATAGTGACAATAAAACACATTTTAGGGCTTAATATTAAGAAATGTGCATTGTGCTCAAGTGGTACTCCAAATAAAGTTGAATTATAATTTTTATATCTGTGTAAGTCTCTCGAGTGATATGCCAGTAAATATGTTAATATATTTTAACTATACTTAATCAAAATAAAAATATCAAGTAACGCAAGAGCGCAGTGCAAACGACATTGTTAAACTATACTTCATATGAAATAAATATATTTGTATATATATATTACTTTTTTACTAGGGCCATATTGATATAAAAAAAATGATTTAATCGTTTAATCAATAAAAAAAGTAACCGTAGTCTGATTACGAGTATTTTAATGTAATATAATCTAGTTATGTGTTCCAGATTACATTTAATCACACACACACATACAGAGATAGATAGATAGATAGATAGATAGATAGGTTTCATGTATAATGTTGTCATCATTAAATTGCATCGTAAATTTGCCCGTCCAAAATTTGCACATCCAAATTCTGTATCTTCATTTTCAATGTGCATAGAGCAGAAAGTTACATCACAACAATCGAAATCCAAAAATCATATCTGGTTATTCATCCAATCAAAAGAATTACATTCAATTCCTTGTCAACTTCAGTAAGCCTGAGCAAAAATACATGAAGCTGATTCTGAGAAATTGCTGTCATTAGTGACTCAGGATTATATGATTAACATCAAATTTAAAGGGGAGCATAAAGGAAGTGATTTGACGAGCTCTCTGAGGTCGTTTGTCTGCGTTAACGGCATTCAGTCGAGCAGTCAGCTGACCTATTTATCTGTTTGTCTGTCAGACGTAATGAAGCTCTCTGTCTGTTTGTACCATATGAACCTCCCAGGCCGATTCGGAGGCTGTTTGGGGAGGCCTACATCATCTATTTCTTGAGAAACCACCAAGCATCCCTCCATATTGCTTTGTGTTTACCAGGTGCCTTGTGGATGTGTATCGTGCTGAACCCCCACTGTAAGCCGGAACAGAAGGCCGCTTGGCTCAGGCAGCTCAAGAAGTGGAACAGTGTGGATGTGTGTCCCTTGGAGGATGGTAACCATGGCAACGAGCTGCCCAATTTAACCAATTCCTTGCCTCAGGGTGCACACGGCAACCAAGGTAAGCGTGTGTGTGTGTGCGCGAGTGTCATGGGGGTGGGGGCAGAAACGGGGTGTTTTAATCAACCGTGTCTCCGTGCACCCCTTTTATTAGACTTTGTGTGACTAATGGAATGCCCCTAATAACAGCGGTTCAGTACTTCCTCCCTGGCTTTTGTCCTTGCTGTGCTAATCATAACTCTGGGCAAAAGTGAGGGCTGGGGGGGATAGCTCCATTGAAACTTTTCGATTAGTCAGGTCTTTTATACCAAGGCGACAACGTCTGCAGAGGTTTTATGATGTGTTTTGTTATAAATATTCATGCTCCAGACAGGTAATTGCAAAGAAATGACTTCCCCTTTTCCTAAGGCATGGGTATTTTGGGCATGAATGGGCTCTAGACTGGTTGGCACAGAGGTTGTGTAGATTTAATCAGAGTTTTTTTGTCTGGGATGCACTAAGACTGGGCGATATAGCAGATATTTATGATATATTGTATGTTTTTGTTGACAATAAAACAATGTACTTCATTTGCTGTTTAAGTGTTATTAGACTGTTCAAAAATTTGAGGTCAGTAATATTTATTGTTGAAAGAATTTAATTTGTTTATTCAGCAAGTATGCATTAAATTGATCAAAAGTGACAGTAAAGGCATTTATGATGTTTCTATTCCAAGTAAATGCTGTTATTTTGAACTTTCTGTTCATCACAGAATACTGAAAAGAGTATCACAATTTCCAAAAAAATATGAATCAGCACAATTTTTTCCGCATTGATAACAATAAGAAATGTTTCTTGAGCAATTTTGAACTTTCTGTTCATCACAGAATACTGAAAAGTAGGGATGCACGATATATCGGCCACCATATCGGTATCGGCCGATAAATGCTAATTTTTTCTGTTATCGGTATCGGCCTGATAAACAATGTACTTCATTTGCTGTTTAAGTGTTATTAGACTGTTCAAAAATTTGAGGTCAGTAATATTTATTGTTGAAAGAATTTAATTTGTTTATTCAGCAAGTATGCATTAAATTGATCAAAAGTGACAGTAAAGGCATTTATGATGTTTCTATTCCAAGTAAATGCTGTTATTTTGAACTTTCTGTTCATCACAGAATACTGAAAAGAGTATCACAATTTCCAAAAAAATATGAATCAGCACAATTTTTTCCCGCATTGATAACAATAAGAAATGTTTCTTGAGCAATTTTGAATGATTTCTGAAGGATCATGTGACACTGAAGACTGGAGTAATGATGCTGAAAATTAAGCTTTGCATCAGAGAAATAAATTACATTTTTACAATATATTCAAATAGAGAGCAGTTATTTTAAATTGTACAAATATTTCACAATATTACTGTTTTTACTGTATTTGTTTATCAAATAAATGCTGCCTTGGTGAGCAGAAGAGACTGACTTCTGCATTTAAGACCACAAATATTTGAACTGACTGTCTGATTCAATGATTCATTTGTGTTATCACTCAAAAATGTTTACAGAAGTCCCTGCATCATATAGTTTACTTAATTTTTGCATATTAAATATTATCAAAAGGCTTGATATAATAATTTATTATAGCTAGATCACCCAGCCCATGTAATGCCATCTTGCAGCGGTCATGTCGGTATCTGCACCACCTGTGAATGACAGTTCAGCTCGCTGCACTAATCTACAGACTTATTTCCGAAGGTTTTACCGTTTGCCCCTGACTGACAGGCCCCCAGGGCCCTCGCTCTCAGAGCTAGCATTGAGAATGACAGAGCAATTTCCTTTCCCTTTTCCCTGTCTCTCCTCCTCCTCCTCCTCCTCTTCTTCGTCCTCAGATTTGGGCACTCGGCCCCACCGGACGGTTTTCACACGAGCCATCGAGGCATGCGATCTCCACTGGCAAGACAGCCACTTACAGCACATTATCAACGACGACCTCTACACCAACTACTGTTACCATGACAACACTGAAAATTCGCTCTTTGACTCTCGCAGCTGGCCCCTGTGGCACGGTGAGCGGTTCAGCCGGAAAAAGATGTTTGCTTGACTCGTCTCTTTGTGTTACGCAGTCTATAGCATTAAGAAAAAAAGCAGAGCGCGTTTAAGAGAAAAAAAAAGCAATGAATGGAGGCTTTATAGGGAGCGAGAACAAGCGTTTCTAACAAAATGAAAAGCATTTTTATTTTCTGTCCCGCTAGCCTTTTGCATGCAGGTGAATATGTTTCTATTGTGCCCATCTGAGATTTGTTAAAGGATTTTTTGGGGGGTTTCTATCACAGAACACGTCCCTACGGCCTGTGCCAGGGTAGATGCACTGAGATCTCACGGTTACCCACGGGAAGCACTGCGATTGGCCATCGCCATCATCAACACCCTGCGTCGGCAGCAGCAGAAACAGCTGGAGCTCTTCCGAAACCACAAGAAAGGTGAGTTAAAAACTGTATTGCTGGTCGAATTGGTTTCTTGCCACTAAAAATTAACATTTGGTAGGGGAAAGCGTTTGTTTATAAGTTGCAGCAATGCATAATCAATTCTTACATTAGTGCAATGGCAGCACGCTTTTCCATGCACCGTTTATTATTTTCGTTATATATGGGAGGAGACAAATCTTATAGAATGATGTAATGCCTCAGATGAACTTGCTAACGTTCAACTACAACCATGACTACATTTCCAAAAACCTTTGTAAGCCTAAGTAGATCATAGAAGCATTGGCACCAATGGTCTCTATAATCAACTTAGCTCATAATGCTTTTGGGAAAGGCTTTTCTGAGTTATTAATGGTATTTGATGCTTATTTGCATAGTATTTCAAAGATTTTAAAGGGCACCTATTATGCCCCTTTTTACAAGATGTAATATATACCTCCGGTGTCCCCAGAATGTGTCTGTGAAGTTTCAGCTCCAAATACCCCACAGATCTGACTCAAAAATGCCTATTTTGAGTGGAAGCAGAAACACGCTGTTTTTGTGCATGTCTCTTTAAATGCAAATGAGCTGCTGTACCTCAGATACTCTGCCAAAAAACATCTGTTTGATTTTGATTATCATGTCTGTCGCACTGAAATCATGCATTTTAATGCCAAATCAGTTTAAACTTTGGATACATGGTTTTCTGAGCGCGCACATCCAAAGCACGTGCACAGAAAGCTGCTGTTACATGGCATGTGAGTACTATGTATTATTTAGGGATGTAACGGTATGAAAATGTCTTATCATTATTATAGTGACCAAAATGATCATGGTTATCAGTATTATCATGGTATTGTTAAAATGTGCTGGAGATGTTTAAAAAGTACCAACACATAAATCACTTCAAGTTTTATATTTAAAAATCAACAAACAACAAATAAAATGACTTTTTGTTAATCATATAATTAATTCATTCAAATATTCATTTGTATTATTCCCTTAGCACTCTTTTAAAACCTCCCAGCTTTTCCGCCCTGTTTTCACTCAAAACGAAACTACTCTGCTGCTGTGCGCAGGTGAGACTTACTTAAAACTGTGCTTTATACTGGACATTTATTTATTTATCGCGAGTTGTTCAAATCACGGTAATCTAATACGGTTTTAGTGATAATTAAAAGATGAAACGGTAATACTAACCGTGGGGAATTTTATCGTGATTTATCGTCAAACCGATAATTGTTACATCCCTAGTCTTATTGCGCTTAAACTGTCAAGTTTGTTAAAAACACACATAAGTTACAAAAACACAGTCGTTTATGTGTGGGAAAGGTATCACATCTTTATTAGATCTGTGTATTAAGTGACAGCAGTGTGTACGCTGTTAATATGACCCAAACAAACAGAAAATCACTCTCTGCTTTGAACTGAGTAACTTCTGTAGAATTAATAAAAAGACATTTCTTACTTGAATGCTGCTTTTAAATGCTGTAGTGTGAAGATAAACATGGTGGATTGTATGCGGCTCACTCAGGGCGGGGTCATTGCTAAAACGGCAGTGTCCGTCAACAGTCGTGGGTGAGGCTTGTAAAATGTGATGTCACATTTTACAGATTCTGCGAACGGCTCATTATGAGACACTGCTTATGATTAATGGGGATTAAAAAAGCGAGTGGATTTTTATCCTTATAGGGTGTTTTTTTTTTTAGATTAGACAGACCCTCATTGCATTGCCAACAGCCACTTGTGTTGCCAGATATCATCCATTTTTATTTAAGTGATTTGCAGATGCTTTGATGCTGCAGATCATGTGTCGTATATGTGCAGTTTAAGTCCGACGTGTTCTCTCTATAATTTCCCGTCTTTTTTCTGTAATCCGTCTCATTAACAGTGCCAAAAAGGCCAAAAAATGGTAGCATTGTTACCCAATTATCTTTTCAGTACTGTGTTCCTGTGTTTGCGGTCTTATTATTTAATGTCCAGGTAACGGTTTCATGCAGCACTGCTCTTCACTAGAGCTGAATGTCCACTCATGCCCAGCAGGGCTCAGGTCAATTGCATTTAAATGCAGATGACTGCTTGTTGTGGTGAAAGTGCCCACGCATAATACATATTATTCAAATGAGCAAGGCAGCTCTATGGACCAGTTCTGGGCTTTATGTAAAACACCAGTGTAGTGATTTCCACACGAGACAGATGCTATAGGAAATCACAGTCTCCCATTGTTCAACTCACATAGTCAGACTCTTGATACGTTTTTTTTTTTTGTCTTTTGATAGATTATGTGCTATTTTTATCACTGTTATGTATTTATTTCTTTATTGAATTACATATATTTATAATTTCTTTCTAGTCATCTGCAGTGACTTAAGAATCAACTAGAGTATGACTCATATTAATAATGACTCACCCTAATAAGCACAATAAATAACACACATATTGAGTAAAATTGTGCTTGTCAGTGCTGAATAAAATTATCTCAAGTTTGTTGCAATGCTTTCTGGAATAGTTGCAAGATGCTGGCAATTACAAAGTGCCATGTAAAGCAGTGCAGTTTTTTTTCTTACCTTCTTTTTGGAACAGCATTTGCTTGGGGAACATACCTGTGATGTAGGTTGCCTAGATAGGGAGCTCTCTAGGGTTTGGAACAGAGCTTGAAGGCCATTGCTTACATAAATAAGGTCAAAAAGAGTGTTTCTTTGTGTTCCATCCAAAAACAAACCATTTTATCTTTTTCTCTATCTAGATCTGCTTCATAAAGGGGTCACGTCCATCACTAATCTAGAGGGATGGGTGGGACACCCTTTGGACCCCATTGGAACGCTCTTCAGCACGCTGATGGAAACGGGCCGCGGGGATGAAGACAGTTCGCAAGGGGGGTTTCTAGATTTCTCAGGTACATAGATGTGAGATGCCACAGCATGATTCATGTTATTTACAGAGTATTTTTTTTTACGAACTAGCTAAAACTGTCAAGTCCTATTAACACCCTGTCAGGCGTCTTAAAGGGGTCATATGATGCGATTTAAAGTTTTCCTTTCTGTTTGGAGTGTTACAAGCTGATTGTGCATAGATAAGATCCCCGAAGTTGCAAAGACTAAAGTCTCAAAACCAAAGAGATATTCTTTATCAAAGTTAAGACTCTGCCACGCCCCCCTAAAACAGCTCATTCTAATACGCCCCCACATATCTACCTCACTATGTGGAAATATTTGCATAATGCCGCCCAAATGTTCACGCAAAGAAAGAAGGCGTGGTTTCAGGGACAAGCGCCATGTCAGGGAGATGCTGTGTGTTTCTAGGCGAACGCAAAAGCACTTTATTTGGCCTTCCTGCGCTTGTCGGAAGGAGGGACTTTGTAGAAAACGAAGCGTTTGAGAGGGGCCAATACCGATATTAGGGAGTAAAAAAAGACAAATACCGATATATCGGCCGATATTCTTTATGTGTAGGCTATATTATAGTACAGCATAGTCAAAAGTTTGGACACACTTCCCATTTGTGTGTCCAAACTTTTGACTGGTACTGTATATAGAATACAGTATATAGCCTACATAAACATAATATATATATATACATAAACACATTTTTTGCAATGATAACTCAATGTGGTGATCAAACACGTATAATGATGTGACAAACATAGGCCTATGTAGTGGAGGCAGGGTATTTAACAATAAACTTTATTATTCTAAATGAGTCTGACATCAGTGCACTTAACAGTAAACTTCACTTCACTTATTATAAATAACTTAAATAACAGAAATAGAACAAAATATATATATATAACTTGAATTAAGAAATTAAACAAGGTAACTGTGTAGGGCAAGCAAGCTACTGCCAAACCAACAGGGGCAGGTTTATGCAGGAAGCACAGCTTTTCCAAATGTAAACATCTAAAATGAATAAATAATAATAATGAATAATATATTTTTCTTCACAAACTCTGTGTTGTGTATTTTCTGGTAATCAAATGAACATGCAGAACATTCGTATTTAAATCGTCTTTTTGAAGTTTAATATTCACAGACACCATCTATATATATGTACTGACCTGTTTTTTATTTATTCATCAAAAATAAGACAAATTCCATGAAATTCCGCGTTATACAGTAAATTCCGTTTTTATGACTGGATTCCGCGATTCCGTCCATGTTTTCTGCATCGTGGAAATCATAGGGCCCTACTAATGTAGCAAACGAATATGATAAGCTCATTGTGAGAGTAAAAGACGGGGACATTGTTGTTTATTTACTTAGCATTGAAGTCTCTCCAACTAGGTGACAACGTTGCGTTAAATCACCATTCAACAGACTCAAGCCACCACCACACTGCCGTCTATTGGATTGCAGTAAGATAATAACTTTTCAATCTGCTCCGTTACTGACTGTACTGACATACTATGCCATACCGTGTCTGCGCAACAGGACGCGACAAAGCGCCCATTGAAAATTATTTGAACTTTGTGTCAGCACGTCATAAATCGAACGAGGCATCAGTTTACTGCATCCAGTGTAGACAACATCACATCACTCAGCATTATTGGCTGAGTGGCCGCGATCAGCTCCAGTGGTCGTAACACGTGCCGTGATGTGCAGATCAGCTCTAGTCTCTAACGTCACTGAATCTGCTGTTAAAAATGAACCATCCATTCATCATATCATCATGCAAAACTAAGAATTAGAATCATTGTAATGTGACAATCAAATATAGGTGCGGGTGGGTGGCGGGCGGATAATTTGAAGCAGCGGAGTCGGGTGAAGTTTGAGCTCATCAGCTCTACAATACAGCTCTTATCTCTACAATATACTGACTTTGGTGGCCAGTAGCAAACAATGGAGACAAACAAAGTATGGACAATGGACAAACTAAGTAATTACACCATTCAGAAGCATTTAATCTGCATTATATGTTCTGTAAAAAAAATTCATATCGGCGGCATATTCGATCAAAGTTAAGACTCTGCGGCATACCTGTATCCGATATAATATATCGGCGACAGGCTCATATCGGCCGATAATATTGGCTAAACGATATATTGGTCGGGCTCTAGTAAACACTGTTAATGTAAACATTTATACAGCATATTTCTTGCGCCATGTGCTCCACTTAGGAAAGGCCAGTCTGTAAATGATATGTCATTTTTGCTTTGTTATCGACAGAACGTCTATTTGCAGCAAGAGTTTTCAGGTTTTTAAACCACCATAGTAGAACCGATCAACACTCTCTCGAATTAACCTCACGTATGCTATTACTTTAGACTCTGATTAAAAAGATATGGTATATATTAAGAGTAAAGCATGAGTTTCTTTTATCTGAGCCTAAAAGTCATAACTTTATTCTTCCCTGCTGCATTTTTAATGCACTTTTAATTTTAATGTTTTCTGTTCCCATCACTTATTCATGAGCTTTGATTGGAGAGATGACTGTATCACAATCAGAGAACACGGTGCTGCAATTATACATTATTGTTGCCTTTGGGCTCATGCCCATTCTGATTGGCACCTGAAAGGGTTGGTGCGATCGCCCATCTCCAGCAATCCCACTCAAGATGGAGACCGTAGAGCCACAAGTCTAGTGTACATGCAAACTCCTATCCACACTTGAACCCCTTAATTAACTTAAAAGGGATCCAAAAGGGATTTTGATGGAGATAGGATTTTGCATGATACCAGATATCTGTGGACTATGTAGGAGCTGTAACTTTGCCAGACATATCCCTATGTAGCCCTCCAAATCTCCCAGCTTCCTGTCTAGGGCTTCCTGTTAGGTTCAGTTAGTCCAAGAGTAGACAAGGCTCTCCTTAAGCCAAAGCACTGGCTTTTATTTCTCTCTTGCTGTGGTTGGCTTTGAACTTAGAGTTTATTAGGGAAGGAGAAAGAAAGAGATTTGGTGGTGGGAGTGCAGAATAAAGAAGGTGTGAAGCCTCAAGCTTCCCTCTTTGCGCTCATTTTTGATTAGGACATTAAAGCCACCCGGAGCCAGCCGCACGGGTCCAAAGAGGCATCATTAAAACGTTATGATGCTTCTCATTATTCGCCCCAAATGAGTCGCCAATGGTATTAATGTGTAACCGAGAACATGGAGCTCTGAATTCACTTTGCTGTTAAAATAGTAACGACATGAACGATCAGAAATCCAGGCTTTTTTTTTTTTGATGTATTTTTTTTAATACATGGCCCGTTTGCTGTTTTTTAAGGTTTTAAAGGGAGGGGTTTGCAAAAAAGTCCTTTTATAAAGCTTGTTTTAATCTTAGCATATTTTTAGGCCTTCATGCATAACACATCTCATTTTGGCCCAGTGTTTGCATGGTGGAATCTCAATTTTAGAAACCTGAGGGAATGAATCATTACTACCAGTTAAAAGCCTGGAATTGGTGCTGAGGGATCAATGATGCCCAGCCAATCAGATGGGTAGATTCCTCACAGCCAATCAAAAGACTAGTGGTTGACTCCTTTGCAGCCATTCAAAAGGCTGCATTTAGTTCTGAGGGACTGACTCCCTCGGACCAAATCCAGCCTTTTGATTGGCTGCAGAGGATTGGTTCCTCATGGCCAATCAAAAGGCTGTTTTAGTGCTGAGGGCTCAACCTCTCAGCCAGTCAAAAGAATTAGTGCAAGCAACTCACAGCCAATCAAAAGTCTGGTTGAGGAGTCAATATTAGCACCAAATCCAGCCTTTTCAATCGACTACTGTGCAACCAATTAAATAACTGTATTTGGTCCTGAGGGATTGACCTCTTAGAAAATTAAAAGATTGAATTTGGTGCTGATCAAACGGCTCAATTTAGTCCTGAGGGACTGCCTCCTCGGCAACAAATCCAGCGTTTTGATTGCACGTAAAGTTTCTGTTCCTCACACCCAATAAGAAGACTGGATTTGGTGCCAAAGGATCGACTTCTTAGCCAATTATATAGCTCGATTTGGTGCTAAGGATAAGTTTCTCAAAGCCAATGGAAAGACTAGTTTAGGCATCAATCCTTAGCGCCATATTTGGCCTTTTAGCACTAAATACAGCCTTTTGATTGGTTAAGGGGCTAATCCTCGGCACAAAATCCAGCCTTTCCAATCGACTCCAGTGCAGCCAATTAAAAAGCTGGATTTGATGCCGAGTTGGTGGGAAGGCTTGCAAGGCTCAGAGCTGCATGTCGGGAGTTGGCGGCCATGTAGCTGGAGATCAGTGAAGAGTGAAGAGCAGGGGCTCAGCCTGTCTGTTTTTCTGTCTGTCTCGCTCTCTCCTAGTTACTAAATACAGCCTGGGCCTCATCATATCCAATAGCATTTCGCACCATCTCACAGATATGAATGTGATGCATGAACCATCCAGTGCATTTGCAAGTCCGGGGTACAGTGTATTACCTCAGTCACTCAGGAGCCTAATTGAGCATGCCTTGCCTTATGCCCTATCAGGCTGAGCTGCTTCATTAGACCAGGCAGAGTCCAGGCAGAGTTCCTCTCTGGTGCCTCATTATACGACAAGACCTGTCTAAGAACCAGTGCCTGGGAGGAAGGTCTCACTATGCTGGTTAACTCCGGAGGTGTCACCACCTCCCGGTTTCTTACGCTCTTTCTGTTTCTCGCCCTCTGCAGCCAGCACAATGAGCTCGAGCAAGCACAGCGAGCTGCACTTGTTTCCGTCCACGCGCCGCTTCCTGGAGGAGGGTGAGTCATATCTGGCCCTGGCGGTGGAAACGGCCCTGATGGGACTGGGTCAGCAGAGAATCATGCCCGACGGACTGTACGCCCAAGAGAAGGTGTGCCGCAACGAGGAGCACCTGATCGCCAAGCTGCAGGAAGTTGACCTGGACGACACCCTTGTCAAGATCTTCCGCAAGCAAGCTGTCTTCCTGTTAGAGGGTAAGTCTTGGTGATTTACAGTGCGAGGGAATGACGGCAATGCTGTTTGTTTTTCATTAACTGAGGCTGAAAGCAATAGCCTGGGGAAGCAATTTGGACATAGCTAACAATTCTGGAATGGGTGCATCTGATTTCCTCATGTGTCAGCTTAATATCTAACCAAATAGTTTGTGAAGCGTGTCTTTAAAAATCTGCTCTAGAATAGCACATACTTTATACCAAGGGTGTCCAATTCTGCTCTCTGTGGGCTGCCTTCATGCAGTTTAGCTAAAACCTTTTCCAACACACTTGATTGAATGTTCCTAGTAATCTTGAAGACCTTGATTAGCTGGTTCAGTTGTTGTTGCAGAAAGTGATGCTCTGGAAGTTGGTACTGTAATAAGCTTGAAAAATACAGTTAAATCTAATGTATTTTTTACTAAACATAAAGATGATGTTAAACTATCTAGTGATCACAACATCGTGGAGGCCTCCCCTGCAAAATTCGCCACCATGATGTTGTAATTAGCTTAGCAACTTTACCTGTATTTGCTAATCCATTGCTGATGTTTCTGAATCATTTATAGGGCATTGGTAGTGTGTTCTGGGTGGATGCTAGTCAGTTGCAAAGGTAGGGCCTTGTTAGATGGTCGCTTACTTCGCAAGGCCCTAGTAACCACTAAGAATACCTTAGCAACTAACCTAGAACAGTCTAGCAAACCATTCAGAAACGTAAGCAATGCACGAGCTGAGAAAGTTGTGAAGCTACCAAACTTCAACATCATGGTGGCGTGTTTTGCAGGGGCAAGAACCATGATTGTTTTCTTCAGAAAACCTAGTTGTTTTCCTCTTTTAACAAAGTTTCAGACTTTTCCCTCAAAGCGGTGTTCAGCATGCGCAAAGGCGCTCAGTGGTGGACGAGGCTGTTTGTTTCACTTGCGGCTGGTGTTGGGAGTAAAACGAAATGGTCTTTGCAGAGCCGCCTCTGAACACCACTGGGTTGTTTTGAAAGAATGAAGAGAACTGATAAACTGGCCCCGCTGTGTGGATTCCTCCACCCAGCATATGCCAAGAGTGTGACGGGGGGCACAATAAACAGTAAGGCACGCATTCTATTGGCTACAGGGTTTGGGGGAATTCTGGCCAAATGTGAAAATCCATCAAAACAACAAGAGCGTTCTCACACAGAGACATCCAGAGCACGCCACCCCTTCCAGCACACGCTGTAATAGAGTTAGCATGCTCAGCTGTTGTGTGTGTGTTTTCAGTTAGTATCTTCAGCAAGCCGTGACTGTAGCTCTGTTGCAAGCCTAGTGAGCTGCCTTGCTGTCAGCTGCCTACATAAGCAGATGCTTACTAAGGTTCAGTTGAACAGAGGTTGACCAAACACTTTATATACCAAGATGGTTTACTCATATTACTATGAATGGGAAAATGTTCAATGCACAAAATTGCAGAATATGTCCTACCTTTTAATTAAAAGAGCCAATTGACCCTTCGCAAAGACCTGCCCCCCTTTGTTACTGTTGCTACGTCCGAAAAGCTATGGCGCTCTCACGCCGCACATCATGTTCTCAAGCAGTGAAAAATACATTGCGAAATAAAAAGGACACTGACAACATGCTGACAGAAAAACAAAGCAGGTCACTTTTGGTATAAAAGTCTCCGCTTTCAAATTTGGTCATTTTTTAAAATAAATTCAAACAATATAAAGACCGTTTTGTGGCTCTTAAAGTGACATTTCTGTAACGGCTCAGTTCAAGTGGCACATGAACCAATAATCTTTTCCTCTTTACTAGTTATAGCGCCATATAAACATGAATTAACATCAGAATGTATCTTGTTTCAACCGCAGAAAGATGTCAATACACACCATTTTTTAAGTTCAAGTCCACCAATGTTAATCTACTCTCCTCTCTGGTTTGTTTGTCGGACAAAAATGGCAGATTCGGCATTATGGTTGGTCAGATCGCCTGTCAATCGAACTCCCAGCGAAGAGTCAGTTGGTTTAAAGTCATCGCATCACCACCATTAGAGGCCACCCTAAGCTTTGCCATCCTGAAATATACACTATTTGAATGTAAAAAACAACATTTATGGGTCAGATTTTATTGCCGATTTGAAATGTTATTTAAATGTGACTTGAGATTTCAGTATTCCCATATTCATGTATATAAGAGTTGGTCTTGCATACTAAAAAAAGCAGACTTTCCTTGAAAGGGACTTTAGTTTGACATTAGCGTGATGCTAAGCTAACAGCTTGAAAGTCTAATAAGTATGAAATACATAATACACTCCAAATCAGTTTTTTTGCGTGCTATTTTTTTTTACTTTTTAGTAGTTAAATACAAAGTAATTAAATGATTTATTTTTCGCTCAAAGCTCATCTCAAGGCATTCTGGGAAGTATACATGCAGTGCTGTGTTGATAATTCAGCCAAAACAAGGGATGTTAAGAGGCAGCATGATCACGCTTTGCAAAGAAGGCAATCCCAGAATGCTTTGCAACAAACTCTGGGGAGATCATGTATCGTTGATGAATAATTAGTCAAGATAGATGTTGACTATGCGTATACTTTATTATTTAGTTATACTACTATATAATATTACTAAATATTTGTGTAATATGTATTTTTATGCTTATCAGAGTTAGCTTAGCAGTATGCTAACTTGTCAAGTCTAGTCGAGTGCTATTTGTGAGTTTCTGCCTATGCAGAGCATCACATATGAGGTTTTAGTTTGGTTAAGATGCTGCCTAGGTAGCTGGTAGCACATTTGCCTCTAGTTTGTCGGTGTCTGTTTGTATGTCCAGTGCTGTGTGTATTTGTGAAGTGGCTTGTGGTCGCTGTGCTCTAAGTCGAAAATAATCTAATGACAGGGAAATCTAAGCTCTCACATATGGCTTCTAGCATTGCAGTTTATATTGCAGGCAAGTGTGAAAAGGTCTGCATGTTTGAAAGTGGGCGTGTGGTTTTCATCTGTTTTGAGGATGAGGAGGGTCTGTAGAACGATCTGTAAGCACCAACTTGCAGCACTCGCCCCGGAAACACCACGGCCCACTTTTTGTGCGTTTTGCATGGAAATGGATAACGTTACTTGACGCTTTTCAGAGATGTTGTTATCCATGTTCACTCTTGACCTACAGTACGACCAATCTATGATGTTGGAGGGAAACCGATGATAATACACTTACAATACCATGGCGGTGTTTAAAGTAGAATGTGAATACTGTTAAAGTGATGGCAGCATCACAGTACTTTATGTGGTTTTGATGTGTCATGCTGAAGGGTATCTTGGGTGTGTGTGCATCACTTGGTTGTGTGGTGAAACATTAATCTCGAAGGCGTTTCTTTCTCACAAACACACTTACACCCTGTTTGTACTTACAAATCTGTGCATTTCTAACCACATCTCACACCTTCAGAAGGGCATGTGCTGTATCTTCTGAAGGTGTACGACAGCTTTATTCAAATCATTGTTCACACTTTTGCATTTTCAAACCTGTGGTTTATATTGGTGATGAAAATAACTAAATAAATGTTTTTAAAAAAGTACTTTCTGTAGATTTCATCTATATCTTATGTGACTGTATGTTGTTTTAAACATTTCACAGAAGTGTTACACCTAAATTAATTGAGTAGTACGTATGAATGGAAATTGAAACTGTTCATTTAAATAAGTGTTTCCTAAACTTTGTAGTTGATGAGTTGATTCAAAGCTAATAATTATTTACATTTATAAAAATGTCAACTTAATAAATAATATGTCAGTCATAATAAATACATTTTAAATCATAATGAAAAAAATTGAAATAATTTAATTTCATGTCATATGACCATTAGCCTACATTTGAGAACCAAAAAAAGGTGAATGTGTTAAATTTGGCATATTAACTTAAATCTGCAAAGCCATAAATTAAATAATAGAAAAAAAGCTATGCAAATTTGCATTGAAGTTTGAAATGCAATGGTCATCTAAACATCTAAAAAATCTGTTATTTGTTGAGTACCATCTTTGATACATCAGGCTTTTTTTTGGCTCATACAGTGTGATATAATGAAAATTTGGAGCTTAAAGGCGAAAACATCAGTTTTATTCAGAGGCCCAAACTGAGCAAAAGTATGCAATTTGGTGCAGTTGTTAAAGGCCTTTTACAAGAAAACGCTTCGCCAGCGTACAGCTTTTCATGTTTTCACTGTTATACACTCGGAGGTGCTATTACGCATCTTCTGAACGAGTACAAAACCTCCCGAACAAAAACACACGTGAACAGGACAGAGAAACTAGCGATCTCTTATGTAAACAGATGCATATGAAAAATATGCGATCATCAGCAATAGACAGCATATAAATGAAAACTGCATCATGTTACAGAGTAAAATGTTGATCCAGGAAGTGGTATATGTTTGTGCAAGCTTTGGAGGTATTGATGGAAGCGATTTACTGGATTTATGCTTTGATAATCGTACTGAATATTATCCAGATGTAGTTTTTGATAAAAAATTAGATTTTCTCACCTTTTTGCTCAAAATAATGAATTTTTTATGAAACCTACCTATATTTAAGTGTTGATAAAAAATGTAAAAAAAATAATGCTTTAAGCTAGAATAAAACTCTGATCTTTATTTTGTTGTATTGCATATTCAAATATTCATACAGCAAAATATACTGGAGGCCATCAAATTTTAGAGAAAATCATCAAAATCGCTGGCGGTGGCTGGTAACTTTTTTCAAAATGCTGGCGGGGAAAGAGTTAAGTACAAAATTCTAATTTAGTTTTTCAGTCATTTTGACAGCCCTAATGTTGATTATATCATTTTCAGTTTTTAAATATATTTAAATAATTAAATTTACATAAATTGTATTTAATTTAATATTTCAATTTACATTTAAATCTAAACAGATTTTACACGCATTGGAGGCCATCAAATTTTAGTGAAAATCATCAAAATCGCTAGCGGTGGCTGGCAACTTTTTTCAAAAATGCTGGCGAGGAAAGAGTTAAAGGGTTAGTTCACCCAAAAATGAAAATTAGCCCATAAATTACTCACCCTCAAGACATCCTAGGTGTATATGACTTTCTTCTTTCAGATGAATCCAGTCGGAGTTTTATAAAAAATGGTCTTTGATCTTTCAAGCTGTTTCATGGCACTCAGCGGGTGTTGCATGCATCAGTCCAAAAGCAGTTAAATAAAAATCGCCCATCCATAAAAAAAAGTGTCTCACATGGCTCCGGGGGGTGAACAAAGGCCTTCTGTAGCGAATCGATGCATTTTTGTAAGAAAGATATCCACATTCAAAACGTAATAATCACTTCAATGTAGCTTGTGCTCACTGTTGTACACTGGAAGCAGTTCCGGGCGGATGACGTATGAGGTCAGCGCTGCGCATATATAAGTCATATACACCTAGGATGACATCGAAATCCTCCGACATTCTTCTTTACAAATCCTCGATTTGTACTTCTAATTAGTGACCGTTGTATTGTTTTGATCTCTCCGCTGCGCTTCCACGTGCATCACTTCTGAGTGGCGCATGCGCAATGCCGACCTCATACGTAATTCCCCCGGAGCTGCTTCCGTGTACAACAGTGAGCGCAAGCTATATTAAAGTGTTTATTATGTTTTGAATATGGATACTTTTTTTACAGAAGACCTTTGTTCACCCCCCGGAGCTGTGTGAGACACTTTTTTTTTATTTTTATGGATGGGCGCATTTTAATTAAGTGCTTTTGGACTGATGCTTGCAACACCCGCTGAGTGCCATGAAACAGCTTGAAAGATCAAAGACCATTTTTAATATAACTCCGACTGGATTCATCTGAAAGAAGGATGAAGAAGGACATATACACCCAGGATGACTTGAGGGTGAGTAATTTATGGGCTAATTTTCATTTTTGGGACTAACTAACCCTTTAAAAAAAACTAAAAGCTATCAGTCAGATAACAGAAGGCATGTAGTAGACTGTGCAACAGGTTTTTCAGCAGTGTGATCATGTTGATCATTTAGAGGCCTTGTGTTTTTAAAATGATATAGTAGGCTTTGTAGGGTTAAAATATCAGGGGGACCTAAAGTAAACGTAAAAATTAGCTGACAAAAAAGTTTGGGAATCCCTGATCTAAATGAAAGTAAATGCAATTGTTCCTGTATGGTTTTGTGTGCATGAACGGGTGTGTTTTTCTCTTGCAGGTGGGCCCTACAGTGGTTTGGGAGAGCTCATCTATAGAGAGAGCGTTCCGATGCACACGTTTGCCAAGTATCTCTTCACATGCCTCCTACCTCACGATGCCGAACTGGCGTACAAAATTGCACTGAGAGCAATGCGGTGAGTTTCCGCAGGCCGCACGGGCGACACTCTGCTGCCAAAACTGTCAAGTCCACCTACAGTAATGAACACGCCCACGGCTGTGGCTTGGTTTCCCCTCGCGTCTCTTGTTTTTACCATCTTTACTCACCCTGAGAAGGCACGGTTACGTCTTCGCTGATCTTCAGATGTGTGTGTGTGTGTGTGTGTGTGGGGCGTGAGGTTATCTGGGGCACCGTTTAATCAAAAGGCGCCTTTTGCTTGGAAAACTGCTAAATAATTCATGGCCACTGAAAATGAGTTTTTGAAAAAGTGTGAATAATAAATATGTGTCGTTGAGTCTAATTTGGGCTGCAGAGGTAACGCAGAGCAGTCTTTTCACCCCACACTCCCCCTCGACGACTCATGTGCGTTTGTGGCCATTTGTGTATGCGCACTTGTACAAAACCTGTGTGTGTGTGTCTATGTGTGTGTGTGTGTGTGTTAGCAACCATTATACATTATCAGCAGCAGATATTCATGTGCCTTTACAAAACCTGTTTAATACATATTTTGAATATTTAAATAAAGTCTTTGTCAGCAACACATTCATGAAACACAAGCAGAATGAAAATCATTCTTTCAGCTCTATTCTTGAGTAAATTGATATTCGTTTTTAAAGCAACAATTTAAGCTTAATTTTACAAATTATTAACACTGAAATCAGTTCTGCTTGTTCTTATGTCAATTTTCACCTTCACTTCAGTATGTATGTTTCCATCCAAGTTGCAAATTTAATAATGCACAAATTAGAATCTTGCGAAAATTTATGTATTTGTTTCAGAGCAACGATATACATTTAATTTTACGAAATAAGAAGCAAAACTGATTTCGGTGTTAATAATTAATCAAACTAATTGAAAATTGTAGCCTTGAAACAAAAAATATGTAAATTAATGCAAATGTATGTAATTTACCAAAAAACACACAAATATGTAAATTTACATGTATGTATGCATGTTTCCATTCAAGTTGCAAATATAATAAATGCGCAAAATTGGATTCTTGCGTAAATTTATGTATTAGTTTCAAAGCAACAGTTGATTTAGTTCTACTAATTATCACAGAAATCACTTCTGCTTGTTTTTATATAAATTGTTGCATTCATCTAAGTATAGATGTTTCCATCCAAATTGCAAATTTAATATACACGCAAAATGGAATCTTGCGTAAATCAATACAATCGTTTCAAAGCAACCTGTTTAGTTTTGCGAATGAACACAAATCAATTCTGCTTGTTCTTATTCAAATTGTCACATTCACTTAAATATAGATGTTAGATCAGACCTATTATTAATCGTTATATATTAAGTGGCAAGAAGAGTGGGATACATGTACAAATAATAAATTACATTTAAATTTCAAACAGATTTTTAATCTCTTTTAAAACTAGATTTGATCAAGTCGTGGTATTTCCCAGATGTCGCATAGGTCATACAAGACTGACTCATGCATTTTTGCTTAAAGGTGAAGACCCTACTCAATGCATGTTTTGCAAGGTTTCCCTTTCTGTCAAACATATTTTATTGGGACTGTCCAGCTTTTAATGTATGTAGAAAACTCTTTTATGAAGTGAACTCACTTAAAGAGTTATTTAGTATAATTTTGCCAGAAAAAGTTTTAGAATTTTTATCATACGTTAATGTAATATAACTTGTTTGTTTGTTTGCTGGTTTTTATTGTATTTGTTATACTTGTATTTTTTTATTGTTTTTGCCATGAAAATAGCCTAAGATGCTGACATGGCATTAATTAAAAATATACTACTACTAAAAATAGATGTTTCCATCTAGGTTGGAAATTTAATATATGCGCAAAATTGGAATTTTGCATAAATTGATGTATATTCACGTATTTCAAAGCAGCAGTTTACGTTTAGTTTTACGAATGAACACCGAAATCAGTTCTGCTTGTTATGATGTAAATTGGTGCATTCACTCGATTATCATGATTCCAACCCAGTTGCAAAGTTAATCTTTGCACAAAATTGGGATATCGTAAAAAAAAATTGCGATAAAGCATCACTTCCATCCCATTTGGACAGCAAACTATACTGTCACTTTCAGGCAAATTGGTGCAAAGTCTAAATGAAAGTGAGAGGTAATAGTAGCCAGTCATCTGAGCATGACCTCAAAAATACATTGCTGGAAACTTGGATGCTGTGAACGTTTTTGCAAGAATGATTCTATGAATGATTTACACTTAAAAATATTGTTAGTTATGCTTGTGATTCTTAAATGTGTGCTGATGTGTAACAGAAATTCTTAAACTGTATCCTAAATAGGTGTGATGCAATAATTGGTCCATCCACACTGAAAGCGAAAATGTTGCGCAACGTGATCACAGCCAGTTCGAACATATTTAATGTTTAATATGCAGTTAAGCGCAGTGGACTCGTGAGATTTCACTGTGAACATCAGTGTTATCTTTGATCGTATGTTGCTTTATGGCTGGTTCTGGCAAGGTTTCCAACTTCAGGCTGGTCCAACAGATTTATATCGACATCTTGTCACGGATTTCCTCTCATATGTTTTATTAATTTTCCTTTTTTGACCAACCCACACAAAAAAAATCAAAATCTGTATGGTATTGTATTATATTTTGATTGGATTGTGTTTACCGGGGGATTTGCAGCTCAGGATACACATATAAAGTCGATGGTATCAAACAAAGATCCACCTAAATTTAGCCAGCGCAGGAGCTTCGGGCTCAGTATTGACTTTCTCTATAAAAAGACCGTGGCCTCCAAATAACTGCTCTCCATGGCATTGGCTCAGACGAGGGCTGATCTCCTCATAATACAATTCCCTTTGTAGATAGCTTGGTAATTAGCTCCATGCCAGGACACGATGCTTGGACATATTTGCGCCGCACTGGAGACGAAGGACGAAATCCTGCTCCGACATGAATATGCATGATCAGATAGATGGTTTTTAGTTGCATATGATCAGAAAGCCAAGGTAGCCTCAGAAAGCCATCAAAGATGCCCAACATGCAACTAACAGCCAATTTACAAGGTCATATTCGACATCTGCTCATAATGAGGATGTCAATTTCGGAAGTGCACAGCAAAAATATGCTCCTATTAAGATCTCTGAAGTTCATGTCATGATTCAAACTTGGTCGAATCCAGTCAGATGCACCTGTTGGCCTCGTTGTAGTATTTCAGTAGCGCAGTGAGTGTCCAGACAAACAGGATGGTCAGTAATGGGGTGTGTGTAAAGGCCGCGGGCCGCCTCCAGGCTCATGCTAGCTGGCTAAAACAATACAGTAAAACCTCTGTATAAAAACTACGCGCTGTCCTTTCTCAGAGGAAACTACTGCTGTGGTTGTAGAGCAGGTGAAATATTCAGTATTGTTTTCTGATACTGTATTTTATTATTTACATCCATAAATCCATAAAAAGTCCTTTCTAGTCAGTTAATACAATTTTAATAAGTTTTTTATAATAATAACTTGATATATAGAGTAATGATAAAGTATTAATATTAATATATATCTATTAATAGTAGTGTGTAATTAAATAGTAGTCAAATTTTATTATCAAATTTTATATATATATATATATATATATATATATATATATATATATATAAATACAGAATGAAATGAGATTTATTGTTTAATTGTTTTTTTTTTTTTATGAAATATTGTCTACATGTAATGATTAGTTTAAACTAATTCACAAATATTTTAATCTGTACCCAAGAGATGCCATTTCTTTCGTTTCTTTTCTTGTACAGTTTGTGATTACAGCTCTGCTAAACCAAATTTAGTATGAGAAGGAAAAACAGACCACTCAGAGAAAATAAATGGGAGAAATTATGGTTGTAGGAAAGGATGTCTCGCCTTTTAATGCACATTAGTTGGACCAGCCTGAAAAATACAGTTTTACGCTCAAGCAGCAACATTTACTTATACCACTGTCTTGCGTTATTGATGATTGACTGTACTCCTCCAAAGGATGGGGTTTGGAACTAACTCTGGTGTTAATCTTTGTGTCTTTTTTTTTGTTCGCAGGTTACCAGTGTTGGAATCCACGGCTCCTTCGGGTGACATGTCCCGGCCTCACCATATAGTGTCAGTCGTCCCCAATCGTTACCCACGATGGTTCACCCTCAGCCACATCGAGTCCCAGCAGTGCGAGCTGGCCTCCACCATGCTCACTGCAGCCAAAGGTTAGAGCGTCGCATTCGCCAGCGCGTCCATCACTCACGCGCAGGCTGCAATTACCCTGACAACAGCGCTGTTTGCTTAATGGCAGGCCTGCGCACCGCATTTCCGCTAGCAGACGGCAAAACAACGAGTCCTGACCGTAAAATCAAATCTACATTCGTCTCCTCGGTTTGGAGAAACAAGATGCTCGGAGAAGTTGCAAATTCACAGCACTATTTTTAAGATCTAATCGCACCGCAGTGCAGAGAAGCTGAAATCAGAGGAAATCAACATGCTGGTGATAAATAGAAATCCTGTCCCAGAACTGAGCGTTTGAAGGTTTTCTCAGCGTCTTGCATCACACCGGGCGTCTGGCACTAGTGCTGACTCACGGCTCATTATGCAGCTGTGTGTGTGTGTGATGCAGTGCTGTAGACGGGTGAAAGGGTTTCTGAGCGTCTGATGTTTCTCCAAGGTCACTGGTGACTATTTGCAGTGTTTACAAAAATGACCAGTCATGTCAAATTTCCATCACTTGCGTGAATCCATTTATATCCCATTAAATATTTACAAAATATTAAACATTCTCTGTCCTCCCTTGTATTTTTAGTAAATATGGACATGAGGACCTGAGTAGTCAATGTTCAATCATCTTTAATTAAATTATATAAATTAAATGAATTATATTAATATTCAATATTTGTATGCTGACAACAATATTTTTTATATATATATATATAGAGAGAGAGAGAGAGAGAGAGAAATATATATGTAAAAATATACTCTAGTATACGTTCATATTTATGATCTCTACATACATTTATAAATAATATATCTAAATTGCTTATGTTGTGTAATATATATGTGTTATATATATTTATATCACAAAAAATAGTCTAAGAGCAAATCTTCACAAATATGGAATATGGAACCTCATTTTTAAGTTTATATTAGTTTTTAGATTAATTTAAATATTAATTTCTTTACAAAGCTATTATTTAAAATGTTTTACATGATACATCAAAAATGTTTACATAAAATATATAAAACTCTTTCTCTATACATACATATACACTAATTACATAACATTCTAAATACGTTGAGAACAATATATATGTATGTGTGTGTTTTCTATGTACTTTTTTGGTCACTGCATAGTTTGCACACTTTGAAATGATGAAAAACGATCTCATAGTTTTAATAGCTTTACTATGTAGAAAACACATTTGTACAGATGTTTACATCTTAACACGCGCTGTTTTCCTGTGTTGTTTGTAGGTGATGCTCGAAGGTTAGAGACAGTATTAGAGTCCATACAGAAGAACATTCACTCCTCCTCTCATATCTTCAAACTGGCGCAGGATGCCTTTAAGATAGCGACGCTCATGGACAGTCTGCCGGACATCACTCTGCTGAAGGTCTCCCTGGAGCTGGGTCTTCAGGTATCCACTTCTTCATCCATCAGCACACTGTGATCTCCACTTATACCTGTTTTTACCCATTTCCTTACATTTTCTTTTTTAATAAATCGCAGGTAATGCGTATGACGCTTTCAACGCTCAACTGGCGGCGGCGAGAGATGGTACGATGGCTAGTCACATGTGCCACAGAAGTTGGTAAGTTTGAGCCTTCAGCTTTCACGGTTACCAGATTTTGGTTACAAAACAGCAACTAGGCAATCAAGGCTGTTACAGTGATTTTACCATGGTATGGTAGCGAAACTGGGTTGAATAACCTTATAAACAGCCATGAGGAATTGTTGTTTATATAAAATTGCAGCAATTGAAATTTAAATAAAAAATGACTGTACAATAAATAATTTAGTTTATTAATAATAAAATAAGTTTGTAAGTTTTAGCCTTAAGCTAACACTATTACTAGTTACAAAAAACTTTACTAAGTACTAGTTACAAAAAAAGCAGCTAGTCAAGGCTGCGCATTAGTGATTTGACCACGGTAAGTTAGTGAAAAGGAGTAAAATTATCATAATAAATGGCCATGAGTGATTTTTTTTTTCTTTTACAAAATTGCAGCAATTGCCTTTTGATTTAAAAACACTGTTCAATAGTTTAGTTTTATTATTAGCAAAATAATATAATGTAATTGCTTAAACTAAACAATAAAATAATTATTGTTGCACAGTCATTGCAAAGATTATAAAAAACTGATCATGAAAATGATCATTGAGACATTAATATTAATTTGATGAATTTAATATTAATCAACATAATATAAAAAAAATAAAAAACATTACTTGTGTGTATATATATATATATTTGATTAATATACTAATAATTAAATTAATAATTATATATAAAATATTTAAATTATGTAATTATTTAAATTAAACAATAAAATAATAAAAACTATTTAAATAATTACAATATGACATTTTGATGAAATATGAAGACTTTTATGTGCTCTGACAAATTGAGCACAGCACAAACATGTATAAAGAGAGTAAACGGGCAGTTTTGTTTTGCGGAAGTTGAGTGACATTCTGCTTCCTCATGTGTCTGCAGGGGTCTACGCACTGGACAGCATCATGCAGAGCTGGTTCACCCTCTTCACTCCCACCGAGGCTACAAGCATCGTGGCCACCACGGTCATGTCCAACAGTACCATCGTCCGGCTACACCTGGACTGCCATCAGCAGGAGAACCTGGCGAGCAGCGCGCGGACGTTAGCCCTGCAGTGTGCCATGAAGGACCCTCAGAACTGTGCGCTGTCGGCCCTCACGCTCTGCGAGAAGGACCACATCGCCTTTGAGACGGCCTACCAGATCGTGCTGGACGCGGCTACCACGGGCATGAGCTACACGCAGCTGTTCACCATCGCGCGCTACATGGAGCACCGCGGCTACCCCATGCGCGCATACAAACTGGCCACGCTCGCGATGGTGCATTTGAACCTGAGCTACAACCAGGACACGCATCCCGCCATCAACGACGTGCTGTGGGCTTGTGCGCTCAGCCACTCGCTGGGAAAGAACGAGCTCGCCGCCATCATCCCGCTGGTGGTGAAGAGCGTCAAGTGCGCCACTGTGCTTTCGGACATATTGCGACGTTGCACGCTGACCACGCCTGGCATGGTGGCACTGCACAGCCGCAGGAACTCTGGGAAGTTGATGTCGTTGGACAAAGCCCCACTAAGACAGCTCTTGGACGCTACGATCGGGGCCTACATCAACACGACGCACTCGCGGCTCACGCACATCAGCCCGCGGCACTACAGCGAGTTCATCGAGTTCCTCAGCAAAGCCAGAGAGACTTTTCTCATGGCGCACGACGGACACATTCAGTTCACGCAGTTCATAGACAACCTGAAACAGATATACAAAGGCAAAAAGAAACTCATGATGCTCGTGCGCGAGCGCTTCGGCTAGTCCGCCTTTGTACGCTTTCTAAGTCAAAAAAAAAAGAAATGACAAAAACAATACGAACCACACCGGTATTATGTGTATAGACTTACGTTTGCGCAAAAAAACGGAAAAAAAGTGGAACGTTGTCATGTTGTGGAAGTTTGTGTTTCCCCTTTATTTGTGTGAAAGCGTGTGAGAGTATGTCACGATGTTTTGGTTTACACTGAGTATATGTTGTCCAGTGGCGAAAGTCCTCACAGCACTCCAGATCTCTCTGTTAAACATTCACAGCCTCAAAGTGAAGAAGAAATATGGCTTTAAACCAAACAACACCTCCATCTTAAGTGACAAGTACCTCGTACGGCTTCAGCTTTACTCCTTCCTGAACCAGTCACACATTACCAGTGTACTAAAGAAGTGTTAGAAACGAGAAAAACAAAAACACGTCTCCATTTTTTTAGTTTCCTTTTCAATTCACCAGGCTAATTGCGTGGCTTTGCAGTGCTGTTTCGTCCAAAAGCATGTCACACACACACACGCTCTTCAACCCCATTGTGCTTGCGCTTGTGGAAACTTAGCGACTGTCGACATACATCTCAGGGATTCTCTTTGGAAAAAAAAAGAAGATAAAAATGGTCATGAAAGAATGAGAGCATTTTATTGTACTGTATATATGATAGTATATGTCTGAATATTGAAAAAATGTATACGTTAACTAATTTATAAAAAGAATATTCTATGTAATGCAAAATACTTGAAGCTGCAGTACCTTGGTTTGAAACAAAACATATCAGAGGGACTAAACGCGAGCCTCGGGCTGTGTTCGGAACATAAGGCTAGCGCGCTGCTTTCTGCGTGACAAATAGTATGCGAAACAGTAGGCATTATTCCACAATTAACGTTTCACGTGATTTCATGACTGTGCATGTTTAATTCAGTTCATCTTGGAAATGAAACTGGGTGTTTTTCACATTTAATCCAATTTAACGCGCATTGCATTGCACAGTGTCCATACTACACACTGCAGCCGCTAGCGTGTTATTCCGAACACAGCCGTGCTGTCGGGGCTGGAATCGGGCAGTGAACCTGTGTGCTGGGTATCTATGCAGAGCCACCTCCGATGCACGATCCGAGCGGTCTGGGATGCGTTGGCGTAGACCTGACCGCGCAGGGCACCAGTGGTTTGGACGGACACCCAGTGAACCAGAGCAGCAAGCCTTAGCATTAAGAATTGGGAATGCAAGAAACACAGGCCCATGTGCCTCAAAAAAATGCCTAGAAATGTAGATCCAACAGTATCGATGTTAACGCAAACATGCCGAGCGATTGGCCTGACGCTCTTGTTTCTTTCCACAATAATCGAGTCACGACGAAGCTCCATTTTTATGCACAATAACATGTACATGCCTATCTGCTGACATCTTAACTTTGTGCAAGACAGAAAGTTGCTGTGTAGGTCTGACTGTTCAAACGTTTTTAAACGTTTTTTTGTTGTTATTTTTTTTATGTTTCTTGTTTTGTTTTTCTTTTCGTTCCTATAGGATTCCTCAACGAAACGAAAACAGCCTTCTTTCTTGCCTTGTCTTAATGCTTTAAAATAACCAAACTGGAGTTCTAACTACCAAACTTGTTCATTAAAAATGAAAGCCAACCGACTTTGGTTACAACTTTACGGTCTTTAATTTTAGCTGAATGGTTCTGTATTCTGTGCTTTAAAAAGCAGTTTTCCTATGTTTTTTGGTGCAAAAACATTGTCGAGTGTCCCCTTCCTTAGAGGTATGTCTGTAGCTCTTTTCTTTTTTTTGTTCGTTTAGAAACAGAAATATCATTTTTCTCCATTTTATTTATTATGAAAGGTAAACGATTGTACTTCTTCACCCGTGTCAACATTCTCATGAAGTTGAATTTAAGATTTGATACACCGATATCAATTTATTTATGTAACTAAATCACTGTTTTATAAACTTGTTAATGATTCAACATTTTTGTTTTAATTAAAATTAGTTTTTTGAGAGGAAGCAAATCATTGAGTCTTTTGTGTGCACGACACTCACTTTTTCCATGACTGATTTTCATAGAATGTTCATCTGTTCGGGATACAGACAAATGAGAAAATTTTAAATTTCACGTTTTTATATATATATATATATATATATATATAATATATAATATATAATATATATATATATATATAATATATTGAATATAATATAATTTATAATAAATTTACAATTTATTATAATCACCTACACATTTCTTAGACCATTTTGCATGTATTTTTCACCAAATTTGTAATGCATTCTGGGATTAAGAACAACAAATAATTGTGCTGACTGCATTTTAGAAAATCCTCCTCATTGGGAATCTGCTTAAAATGGTAGCAGCTCACTAGATTTGGAACAAATGGTTAGTATAAATAAGAAAATGCTCTCAGTTTTAAGTACACTCTTAAAAATAAAGGTGCTTCAAAAGGTTCTTCAAGCGATGCCATAGAAGAACCATTTTTGGTTCCACAAAGAAGCATTCAGTCAAAGCTTCTTTAAAGAACCATCTCTTTCTTATCTTTTTATAATCTGAAGAACCTCATTTCGCCACAAAGAACCTTTTGTGAAACAGAAAGGTTCTTCAGATGTTAAAGGTTCTTTATGGAACCATTTAGACAAAAAGGTTCTTCTATGGCATCGTGAAGCACCTTTATTTTTAAGAGTGTAGTCTTAAATTATGATTATGGGTTATCCAGCAATCCCTCCTTTGTCTAGTGCTTCTGGGTTAGATTAGCTTTAGGATTTACAGTTTGGTCATTTCCAGATGCCGGTTTTACAAAGACATGTCCTCCTTGTCTAAACTAAACAGGAAGTGGACAAACGGGCTGCAGTGGAAGATTATGACACTTGAGTTGCTCCTTCACACTTGGAGCGGAATGATAAGGTTGGCCACAGTTACTCACAAACTGATCCTCTCACACACTCGATTGCTTTTAATGGCAAACTTCCAGGAATTACCAGCCAAGAGCTTAAAGCCATTGAGATGTCAAGAACGTGAAGAACTGAACGATGTTAAATACTGCAGGAAAAACTCATTCTCACACTGATAAGGTGGGTAAATTCACACTGTGTAAATTACATTTGTTGTAAATTACACCCCCAACCCCCCCAGCTCCCCCCAGTACGCGATCGCGATTTCACAGGGCTCCTCCTGGAGATTTGCTTAGGGCCCCCCATAACCCCCCCTGGATAAGGTGCGGTAACTTTTAGCGTTGTTTTGTGAATTTTCGTGGGCAAAATCCGATCATTTCAATAGGAATCAATGGGAACGGAAATTTCACGTGAAAAAAGCTAATTTAGAAACTGGTTCATTTGGTCAAGAAAATTCGCATAGATCACTAACAGAAAGCTGCTTGGTTTGAAAGTGAGTATTATTTTAGTTGAGTAATATGACCATGTCCAATTTTAGGTCGGACAGTCCAGTTTCGAAGTGCCATGAGATTTGAAATGCCAGCCTTGAACTCGATGCTCTTTTGCCATTTGTTCATCACTATTTTATAACCAATTCAATGGTAATGTTACATCATAAACACATATATTTAAAAAACAGCTACGTCTAAATTAATATTAAGTGACATACCTTTCATACACAATATAGTCTGTTTTTGCACTATTCAGCCAACAAAAAAGTTCCAAACAGAGTAAATGATTCTTCATTTTGAATCGGTTGTCAATGATATGTCAAGACATTCTTGTGCTTCGTTTCTGAATGAATCAGCCGGTTTGAACAAATCGGTTGAATGAATGAATCAATGAATCCCTTATTAAGACAGTGACTTGCTGCCACCTACTTGCAGTTTTAGTTTCACATTTAGAGTATAATTTCATTTTCTCCCAATATTTCATAGTTTATTCAACATGGTAAACCAGTTGGGTCTTTTTAGTGATACAGAAATGACCTCCCTACTTGAACAAAGTTACTGTTTAATGAAAGCACCACAGTTTATATTCTGTAGCTACCTCTGCACAATAGTATATTAATTATAGTATTTCAAAAGAGGGAAAAATCACACTCTCTGCCCCTTTTAACTTGAAACTGAGAAATTAATGTTTTAAAAGAATGCATATGGATTCTTTTCCACGTTTGCTTTGAGCTGCAAAAACCGCAGAGTTTAGCAGTTTTTCCACCTCTCTTCATCAGCGGAACGGACAGATGGGAAGAAGACCCGTGCTGACCAACGCTTTTCACTCTCATTTTGTTACTGAGAGCACAGATGCACAGTCAATCCAAGATGGAGCACTTTGACCAGACCATCAGCCCCTCAGTACATTTGGAAGAACAAACTGTAATAGCCTCAGCCATAATTCCCATGAAGCATTTTCCGGCCTGTGAGGAGATCTGTTCCTGCCAAAGCGGTGTGGAACAGGAGGCCGGGGGGTTCGGGGGGAGATATCCAAGTGCTTGAGTGAAGACAGTGACAAATTCAAGCTTTTCTGTGACTTCAGGCCTGGCACAACACACCACTGACCGCAGACACAGGATGAGGCTCTTCAGAAGATCCGTGCACTAAAAATCCAAGCACTGACATTAATGTTTGCTTATATTTACAGTACAATATTAACTCCGTGCATATACTTTATGGTTTAAAATAGTATGTGAAACAGCGGCTTTTCACACTGTGCTAAACTTTGTTGTTCTGAACCCCTCTTTTATCCCCAGTAGAGGAAGGTTTCACACCTATAATTTCGAAGTGGATTTAGCACCGCTTTTTACCCAGGGTTAATCCCGCATTGCCATGCCAAACTTGTACAGTGTGAATCGATGCTGGGTTAGAATGTTCCACCTAGATGCTTGGCAACCAACAACCAATTGCTCCCTCTTATTCACAAGCTTTTGTACAGTCACGGAAACTCATTTCAATTCGATTTTGAGTAAAACCGTTTATAGTCCAAAAAGTCCATGCAGGAAAAACTTAATAGTACATTGTATTCGAGGATAGAGATGTTATGTAAACAGGTTGATTGCTGCATTCTTCCAATCAATGACACCGACAGTGTAAAATATGCAAATGAGAACGTTAACCCAGGGTTTTATGAAAGGTCAGCATATGAATATTAATTGTTAACTTATCCATGTTGCTTAATCAATTCAGTGGCATCTAGTTAAAATATTATAATTTCTGACCGTTTCTCATTTATTTTGTATTTTAATGCCGTTTTGTTTTGATTCACACGAAATGCACTGTATACCTACACAAATAGCATGCGAAACTTTATGCAATATTGAAATGTTTCAAAGATAAGTATGCAAATAGTATGTTCTCCCAATGTTGGATATTTAACTGAGCAATATTATTTCATTTATTTGTGCTTTATTTTTTATTCAATTCTGCATAATGGACCTTTTGACCATTTGATCAAACAAGTAGTAAAGAGTTTAAAAATTGCAACATATCATGTCTGGTTTATTAATCAAACTTAGAGCATTGCATTGTGGGATTTGGCTCTCACACACAGTGATCTGGTTGTATGCTTCACATTTGAGCAAATGTATTAGGTCGTCTGGGTATTCCATGCATGCAGAAGATCCACATATAAAAACCACACGAGTAGTAAGCCATTCTGAGCATACACCCACTGATATTTGAAATTTTTTTTTTTTAAATGCACGCAGCTATAAAGCATTAAACGGGTTCCTTTTAAACCTTTCATTGCTCATGAGACATTTGTGAAATTTCCTTTTCTCCAACTCATCGACCAGTGCTCTGAACGGCCGGATAAAGAGATACGGTATCTATTGTAACGGCAGCAGAACGCTGTACACTTCCTCCACGGGAGGAAACACTGGTTGTAAATGTCGTCTGTTGACATGTGTTGCTAACACAGGAGTTTAGTGCTGGGCAGTGGTCAACTTTGATCCTTTATCACAAGTCATCCAGACCCATACACCCTACGATTACTGCAGAGCCAGCCGGGCCGGACAGAACCCCTCGCAGCCTCAACAGGAAGCAGAATCGCTGAAACAATGAACGACTGCAGCCAGGAACACCACAACCTCCTGCATGCTCTCACAGACACACATCCACTGAAAACTCTCAAAATGCCTCAGAAAGTATTCCAAGGTCACATAATACATCACATCCCCCATTAAATGTCTCTTAATATGCTAGATAAAATATTAAACTCACTTTTTTATTTCAATATCACAATTAAGTAGACATATAAGTGAATTGTAAATCACTATTATTTGAGATGTTTCAATTTTTATAAAAGACTTGAAAATATTGTTTGAGCAGATAATCCATTTATAGCTTTTTCCCGGCATCCTGTTAGCCTTCTGTAAAATCCCTTTAACAAACAAAAACCACTCCCTCAGTGACATGATTTTGGAAGGAAACAACAGTACTAGTGAGTATAAGCGATGGATCAGATTATTCACTGTGATATTTTGTGGCGTTACTTGTTTTGTCACTACACTCTTAAAAATAAAGGTGCTTCAAAAGGTTCTTCAAGCGATGCCATAGAAGAACCATTTTTGGTTCCACAAAGAAGCATTCAGTCAAAGCTTCTTTAAAGAACCATCTCTTTCTTATCTTTTTATAATCTGAAGAACCTCATTTCGCCACAAAGAACCTTTTGTGAAACAGAAAGGTTCTTCAGATGTTAAAGGTTCTTTATGGAACCATTTAGACAAAAAGGTTCTTCTATGGCTTCGTGAAGCACCTTTATTTTTAAGAGTGTATATACTCTAACCTGATTGATCAAACTACACAAAGTTAACTTTATGGTTATGTTTAGCTGTGCATTTCCATCCTTTCCTTGCGTCATTTTTGTAAACAATCAAGTTCTACTGAATAAGGTTTAAGTGTCTGAGACTGACCAGAGCATATAGAACTGCTTTCTGTAGATTATATTTTAAAATACAGTGAATTGAGTATGGGAGTGTATTAGAGGAATGATCTAATGATCTCAGTTTGGTCTAAGAACTGTTGTATTCCAAGATATGGCAAAGATTCAAGGTTTTATATTGTTGGAGCTATACCAGCTGGCTGGATACCTTCAGTGTTGTGTTTTGACAAGAATATGGAAGGGAGATGGAAGGAAACATTTTTTTGGAAACGTTCGTTAAGTGAGGTTTGAGAAGATATGCAGAAGGAAGCCAGGGGTGAAAAGTAGTATAGTTCTTCCTTTAGGCCATTGATGTTTGCTGGAGAGTGTTCATAAGATCATATCTGACTAATGTAGGCATTTATTCCAAAAAACGAAATGGTTGTTTGTTTATTCTTTTATTTTTTTTAAACAATTTATTTCATTTTATTAACCCATGCAATTAATAATAGGTTTTTGAGTCGCTTTTTATTGCTTTTTATCCATTCACCAGCCAATTAATTCCTGATGGAATAAATCAAGATTTATTTTTAAATTTTATTTTCAAATTATTAAAGTAAAATGGATTGAGAAATGGTAGAAAATGGTTGTAAAACTAAACTATCACATTTTTCAGCACAAAAGCCTCGGCTAACGGTATAAGTGCACCTCAGGGAAAAAAGCACAATGATTTTTTAAAAAGTGTATGATGTAAGTGAGAGCGTCAAACTTTACTTTAACTGCAGAAATGAGCTGGTAAAATGCCACTGGTCATAATGTGGGAGCAACAGAACGCACTGACCAATCAATACGCTTCACATTTTACCCAGTCGCCACTGTTTGCTCTTTTGGAAAAAAGTATTACCATATGAGGGCTTTGAAGGCCACCTTCTGAACTTTCACATTCCCAAGATTTTCAGATCTCACTTTTCAATTATGCATGCTTTAACCTTTCATGCTCTCGTATGCTGTGATTGTGTAAGAATCTGTTTCTTACACAATCTGATGGCTTTAAAACTAATCATTGCATTAAATAATGCTTGATTTAGACAATGTGGACCAGACCACGTCTGGCCCCGGTTATCAATCATGAGTGGGCCTAGAACACACAGAGCATAATGGGATCAAACCTGAACCTCTGACAGACAGAAAATACGCGTTGGTGTTTGTGTGTAATCTGTTGAGGGGATAATGTTGTGTTTTACCACACTGTCACAGTAAAAGCATGTTGGTGCTCTAAGCATCACAGTCACATGCAGAAATCCTGTTGGCTGAATACGCCAGACATATGTGGAAGGCAGACAGGGCCAAAAGTCTTTAAACATAACACTTAAAAATGTGAGCATGTCAACATGCACTGTTTATCCACATTAATGCGACAACATGCATAGCAATTAGGGCTGCATGATAAATCATGCATGCGATATTTAACTCACATCTTATCAGTAAAGCCGGTTCTGTAATCAGCGGTAAATCTCCATCACGTGCGTGCTTTCACATTGAGCAGCATTAACTACACAGAGCCGTTGTTCACTGACGAGCTACGCAAAACCACGTTCATATTTGCGCGATTTTTTGCGCAGCACGTGATGGAGATTTACCGCTGATTACAGAACCGGCTTTCTGACAAGATGCGCATTAAATATCGCATGCGATTTATCGTGCAGCCCTAATAGCAATCAATGAAATTTCTGTATTTGAGACTATATTTGCATATGCGTCGCAATGGAATGTTGGTATATAGGTATACAAACATTCCTGATGTTTACTCCTGAAGGATGTCATAATGGTACGCTGGTATGCAAACATCAGGCATTATATTTGTTCTTAAGAGATAATGCATTGGTGTGCTGTGTGTGATGTCAATCTTATGTCATGGTTTGTCATGTCCTTTTTAGTTGTTTAGTTTGATGTTCTTTCTCAGGTTGAAAAGTCTTCATTTGCATTGTAACATTCATTAATTTAATCTAGCACAGTAGATATCAATAAAGCAATGCTGCAATAACTTTAAAAAAAAAATGAATTAATCTGTGGGTAAATCTGCTTTAAAAAAAAAAAGTATTACACATTCTAATATGACCAGAATGTGTGTGTTGAAAAACACATTCAAATGTGTTGTCTAAACACGATAAAACTCTGCATCTTTACAGGTACTAAAGAAATGTGGCGAAAACTGATGCCCTAAAATGACCAGAATGTGCATGTCTACAAATACAAAAGAAACACGTAAAAAAATTGTGGCGTTAACACAGACTAACAGTGCATGTTGACACCAACAAATTTCACACGAGTTTTGGCTCCGTCTGCCTTCCATAGACGCATCATATTACTACGTGGTTGCAAAATTAAATACATACTGATTTGAAAACAGATATTGATCTGAATTGATAGATGGTGAGTTTTATTTATATAAAGATGCATGCATCTGCACTGACAGCAGAGGTTGTGTGAATTTTTCTCTTTAATTGAAACCCCTAATATTACACTACGCTAGATCATGAAAACATCCCAAAACGTTTCAAGCTAATCATATTAACACACACATATTAATAATTCATGCTGAATGTGTGTATATGTGTATGTGAGTGTGTTGCAGCAGGATTTTGTAGGGTAGCATCTTCTTATGACACACTAAGATAAACCGTGGGAGGTGTGTGGGGGCCGTGCGGGATTAAATTAGGCACACAGGGGCTTATGGGAACCGAAGGACAGCACAGGCACTGATACCACACAGCTCACCTGAGCGAGCGTGTCCTTGAGAGATAGGAGTCCGTAATCCCTGTGCCTCCGCTGGGAATGCCGGGAATTCATGCATCAGGCTTAAGGTCACACTCGCTCACTCCAGTCATGCTGGATTTGCTGTGTGTGCATCTACATGCACAAGTGAAGTGACTGACAGGTGAGTAAATAGTTAGCATGTTCAACAACAACAAAAAATGCCATTTCTAATCTGATTGGCTAACTTCTAGGACATGGGCAAAACCAAAGTTTTCCATGTTAATAGCATCAAATCTTTGAAAGATACTAAAAGTTTGAGGCACCCTACTTATTCATAAGTTCCTTAGTTATTCATAAGCAGATATCTGCTTGCGAAGTTATTTTTGTAACATAACTTTTGGACTAAAAGAAATTCTAATAATTTTTCAGTAGTTTCTTTATTGTCATTGTAGTATAATCAATTTCATATTTTTATTTTTCCCTAAAAATCTATGTACAAAAAAGGTAATGATAAACTTAAAGCTCAAAATGTCTTAAATTCTTAAAATGAATGTCAAAAGTATAATAGCAACAATTGCTGTCTATCAAGTTTTCATATGTCCCTGCTGAGGAAGAGGGACATGTTATGCAGGACAATTAATTGGTATTTTTATTTTGGTGTAATTCAGGGTTATTAATGTTAACTAAAACTAAAATCAAAAAAGTTTCAAAAACTAAAATAAAATATATAGGCTAAATATAAAATGCGTAATATGTATAATATATACAGATACATAAAATATAATATATATGTATAATATAAAAAAAGAAAGTAATGAAAATGAAAATATAAAATGTTTCTATATAGTTGCTATACTAAAAAAATGAAAACTATATAGACATAAAAGATATATAAACATGACTCAAACTAAATTTAAAATGAAAACCGAAAATATAAAATGTTTCTGTGCAGTTGCTAAACTAAAAACCTATCATCTAAAACACAATAGAAACTAGACTATAAAAATGACCCAAAAAAAAAAAACACTAAATTACTCAAATGTAACTAAAATTAAAATGTAAGCAGAAAATACATTTAAAAAATTGATAAAATATATTTTAAAATATTACCAAAAACTATAATAGTATATCAATGATAGTAAAATAACACCATTATAATATTTTTGACATTTACATTTTTGACATTTTTTAAACACGTGAGACCATGTTCAAATGAATTTCTGCAGAATTTAGCAGATTTTTCCCTAGAATAAGTGTATAAAATGCCAAAAGAAGTATATCTGGGCATGGTTATATGGTGATAAATGGTCTTAAAATCTCAAAATGATTTAATGAATTATAAGTATGGTGATAAATGAGGTCTCAGATCTGTTAAAGAAAAATCTAAGGTGCCCTTTAAGTTCATTAACTTAACTATTGACCCTGTGATCTAAAAATGTCAGCCCCCTCAAGTTCCCCATGAGGGGGATTTCACTGTGGTTGGCAAATTTGACTTCCCCCCCCCCCCCCCCTATATTACAGTATAGTGTATTATATTATATTAGTAATTTAAAACATGATATAATGCTTAAACAGCATTATTTTAATATCACTGAGATACTCGTATAGTTTTCATTAATATTTGAGTAAGTTTCTATTTCATGTAATTATCATTTTTATTTTAGTTAATAGTTTTGTTTTGTGTTTTTATAATTATTATTATTTTTCTACATATTTTTATAAATTTATTTCATTTTTTTAGTTTTTGTTACTTCAGTACATCGTTTTTTTGTAGTTGATTTTATTTCAAATCACAAAAAAATACATATTTTTTAATATAGTTTTAGTTAATTATACTAGCCCTGTGCTTAACATATCAGTAGTTGATGAATACATATGAAAATGTATGAATTATATAGCTAATTTTTGATTGGATGGAACTATTACTTCATTACTGAATGAAATAGAAGTATATTTATTGGATGAAAATTAGTACTGAGCTCACTGATGTGCCTCCTGAAAGTGACTTTCCAAAAATGAGACATGCAATGCAGACTTAGAAGTTGGCCGAGACGTCTTAAAAGGCAGCATGAGTGGTGTTTGCTTGGAGCATAGAATCAGACTGTCTCGACTTTGAACTTTTACTGACAGGAGTCTTTCCTGAAGTTCGTATTAAAATTAGGTCCTAACTTCTCTCTGTCTCAGTCTCTTGTGTAAAATCTCCTCTAGTTTCTCCTCTGTAAAGCCACGTTGTGTAATTCCAGAGAGACTAGCCGCACACTCTCTGATTTATTTATCTCACAAAAATGCCCTTCCTTCACATCCCAAGTGGATTTCTATAAATGCCTCATGAATACCCCCTTTTATTTTTATTTATGTGCCAGGCTTTTGTAATTGAATAGTAATTAATACTGTCAGTCTCCACCCCCGGCTCTGTTCTTTACATAGACGCTTTCAGCTGATGAATGGGGCCCATCTATCATGCTACCTAACAAGGGCCGGTTCCTCACGACATTCCTGATTAAAGTATCGTTCCTGCGCGCTCATTTTCACACGAAAAAAGACCGGCTCTCAATTTAATTTCGAAATTGCCCTCGATAACGTCGGACCGTTCTCCGGCAACCTGACCACTCAGTAAAATAGATCTCTTGTAAGATTCATAATAGATGAAGAAGAATAGGGACCATTAATAAAACTGATAACTTCATTTAGGCATTGTGAATTCAGGAGCATTTTACCAGAGGGCCCCCATTACTTTTTATTGTATTTAAAGGAGATATAATTAATGTCCGTGATCAGTGAAATTCCGAAATACCTTGAGAGAGCAGGTAATTATGGGTATGACTGATATTCTAATATTCACTTCTGCTCTGCTCTGTTCTGTTCTGTAATGTTTCCTTTTAATCGCTTCTCAGAATGACATCACGGTAAATAATGTGAGGCTTAAACAGTAATGAAACAAATAATACACTGTAAATATTGACCGTGAATTTAACGGTAAAAGACTGTAAAAATGCTACAGTAAAAAGCTGTTAAATGGTTAACGGTAAATTCCCCTACTATATACACAGTGAAAAACTGTATTGGACATTACATGTATTGGACATAAATTTTACGGTAGTATACCGTTTTTGGAAGTGAAAAAGACCGTATCATTTACAGTGAATAACCGTAAATTGACATTCCCAGAAATCCCTGCGTTACATTTCAAATTTGATGTTTTTTTGTTGAAATAACTGTTTCTTCTTAGTTTTTTCTTATCAGCTTTGTATATTAGGGTTGTGTGTTACACCTAATGTTGTTAAATTAATGTTTATTGCATTATTTCAGTTTCATGTGTGTCACCGTGATGGTGTTTAGTGTTTGTGGAAATGACACTGTGCACCTTCTATATATGTTATTATTTAAAAGCTGCTTGTGATGGGCTTTGGTTCGTCATGTGACTTTCTCATCACCATCTGCATTTGGTGGTTATCAGTGTATTACAAATGTGCAAAACAGATTTCGATACTTCAACAGGTTGGTATATTAACATTATATCAGTTAATGAAATTACGGTATTTAACTGTAAATTTAAGTTAAAACCGTAAAACCTAAAACGTTACTACCATATTTTTTAACGGTAAAATTCCGACAACCACAGCTGCCGTTTTTTTACCGTAAATGTTACGGAATTTTTTTTACAGTGTACCATTAGGAGAGGATGCGCTTACAATTTACTCTGCAAAATATATGCACTAACATTTTCTGCATTAACATATTTTTATACATACACAAAAACAGTAAAAACCTGTTAACTGACTTTCTATGGTTTAACGTTAACCCTTAACACCACCTATATATGTGACCTGAATAGAGTCTTCTTGTCACTAGTGGCCCAGAGTACTATTTGGATTTATTAACATTTTGAATTGGCTTTTATTTTCACATTTTCAATTTCCTTTAATGTTAGTACTGCAATTTATTTCAGTTAGTTGCTGTACTTTGGTGTGTCTAAAAGCTCTAAAAAGACCTATAGAAGGGCCTGTTATAAACCTGAACCACTAGGAAGGCATTGAATAATTTGGATGAATTCAGTGCCAATTTAATAGGTTAAAGATTGGTTGGATATATCAGCGTGCTAGATGCCATAACTACATCATGTGGGCAAAAAAAGCATCAGTATCACTTTACTTGAACCCTTTATGTATAATGCATTATATTTATAATGTACCTTGTAATGCATTATATATTTTTTCATAAATAATTGTAAGCAAAGCAAAAATATGATATTTGCGTATTCCTTGTTTCATCTGAAACTTTTTTTTTTCTCGTGTGTTTTATTGCCATATGCTTTCTGAAGGTGCACCAATGAATAAATAAATATTATAATGTATTATAACTGTGGTTAGAATTAATGAGACCACAATGCATTATAAGGTGCATTACAAGGCTTAATTAATACATTAAATATATTTTTATAATGCATTATAATATAAAGACTTCAGGTAAAGCGCTCAAGCATTCGACACTGTAAAAAATTATTCATATACTGAAATACTGAAAATAATGTTTTGTACACTGTAAAAAAACAAAAAGGTATAAATAAAACAAAGATGATTTATTTATTTTATTTAACCAGGAAAATCCCATTACGATATTACAATCTCTTCTTCCAGAGAAATTATTCTTGTATACGTTTTACAAGAAAATGCTATTTCAGTTTTTGTAAAATTTCACCCTTAATTGAATGTTAATGTTCTTTGTAATTGTGAAATTTACTAGCAATTTCTAAGTGAAATAGAAATGTGAAAAATAGTTTCTACACCAGAAACAATTGATATTTGTCAGTGAATATAAACCTTGAAACATAGCATATTTTTCCATTTACAGTCATGTAAAAGTATTGACATATTTAGAAAAAAATACATTGTGTTGCAAGCAACATAAAATACCCATGATGAATTATGTTGTAGTAGAATTGTTTACCATTTATGTTTTTTTCCCTTATTTTTGTGTTCATAAACGTGTGACAAATGCATTGCATCACATGACATTTACGGCTCAGGTGATTGGTTAGAAATAAAGCAAAGTAGAGCCATTCAGCCAATCAGAATCCTCCTATCACTCCAGAGCAGCACAAGCACAGAAACACACACATTAACCTGACAGACGAGCACTTTCTGTGACCACAAAGAGCTGAACGCACATCAAAACACTTTGTGTCTCATTGGCAGGGGGCCATTTTGCTTCTATTGTTCTCAACACACACACAAATCTCACACACACACACTGTATCGACTGTGTAATGACAGCATTAGCGCAGGCAGCACGGGTAGCTCCGGCGAACTAAAAGCCACCACTTGTCTTTGCGTTTTCAGCTTGAGTGTTTCGTCTCTGCTGATTATTTTGCAGTTTGTTTCCCTGCTTGAGCTTCTGAAGTGAGGTGTGAGCCACCGAGACAATGAACACCTTATGTTCCGCTCCACCTGTTCACTGACAGGCAGTCGAGCAGGTGTGTGTGTGTGTGTGTGTGTGTGTGTTGTAGTTAACATGCAGAGCGGGTTCCCAGGTGACAACACACATACACAAGCACAACACAGACGCATGCACAAACACACACACATACTGGCACACTTTTAACATCTCAATTTAACCTGATTTATTCACAAACTGGAGCATGTTAAAATGAGGGCCTGTTCTTGTCATTTCGTGGTTTAGATGCGACATCTTTCTATATACAGTACACTATCGTTTGAGGTCAGTGAGACTCTTTTTTTAAAGAAACTAATACTTTTATTCAGCTAGGATGCCTTAAATTGACGAAAAGTGACAGTAAAGACATTTATAATATTAAAATATGAAGCAGCACAACTGTTTTCAACATAGATAATAATCAGAAATGTTCCCTGAGCAGCAAATCGGCATATTAGAATGATTCCTGAAGAGTCATGTGACACTGAAGACTGGAGTAATTTGCACAGGAATAAATGTGACCCTGGAGCACAAAAGCAGTTTAAGTCGCTGGGGTATATTTGTAGCAATAGCCAACAATACATTGTATGGGTCAAAATTATAGATTTTTCTTTTATGCCAAAAATCATTAAGATATTAAGTAAAGATCATGTTCCATGAAGATATTTTGTAAATTTCCTACTGTAAATATATCAAAACTTAATTTTTGATTAGTAATATGCATTGCTAAGAACTTCATTTTGGACAACTTTAAAGGTGATTTTTTCAATATTTTGATTTTTTTTGCACCCTGATTCCAGATTTTCAAATAGTTGTATCTCGGCCAAATATTGTCCTATCCTAACAAACCATACATCAATAAATCTCTATTTCGAAATATTGACCCTTAATGACTGGTTTTGTGGTCCAGGGTCACACATTTTTTTCAATTAGAAAACAGCTATTTTAAATTGCTTCTTAATTAATATATAATTATTTTAAATATAACAATGCAATATAAAAATTCAAAAATGTTAATACAAAAAACTGTTACAGTATCTCATTGACGTTAAAATAATAATTTGTGTGTATATTCTATGCAGGTACGCAAATGCATATGCGAATGCTTGGTCACCGTATTGCAAGTTGCATTTACTAAATAGCGTGTGTCATTGCGTTCCCATTCAGTCAGTCACGTTCAACGTTACGTCAGTGACTGACGAATTGAGATCTCGCCCGAGAGCCCAATCACCTTCGAGTGTTAACTAAACAAGCCAATGACAGTTGGCGTGCGTGCTTCGCCACGCGCACCCCGCCCCGCTGAACTCAAAGGTGATGGAGTGTCCTGCAAATATCTGTGCTATTAAAACGGATGTGCTGTTATTCAGGCAGCTTGGTATAAACATATTTAGTTTAACTAACTTGGGTGTGATTCTATAGTTGATTTAAAAGGGAAAACCTGACTGTAGAAGGCGGCAATTCATGCTACACTCTAAAAAATGCTGGGTTAAATACAACCCAGTGCTGGGTAAAATAGGGACAAACCCAGCAATTAGGCTGTTTTGACCCAGCGGTTGGATTAAACGCTGGGTCAAAACAACCCAATTGCTGGGTTTGTCCCTATTTTACCCAGCACTGGGTTGTATTTAACCCAGCATTTTTTAGAGTGTAACGTTCACTTTAGCGCCCCTTGTGGCTACACTGAGAATGCAAAGCACACATGCATTGCTCTATGAATCACGGCTGATGTCCATGCTAATATTCTCCTACTTTTGGAAGTAATACAGATTTTGTAGATTTTTAACTTTCAGTGGTTAAAATATCCAACGCTGCAGGAACAAAGCCTTCCTGATTAAAATCGCAGTCAGTGTGTTGTTTGACGGCTTTTCACTGTAATTTTATGACGTGACCCCTCCTGTTAATTGAGCTATTAGCGCCTAACTGTCCATTTAATACACATAACCAGCACAGCAGCTTGCAGAAAGCTTCATTAAGAAAGCATGTTTGGGCTAGCAAAAACACTACGCAGATATAAAGAGAGAAGTAATTACTGGAAATTAGCTGAACATCTGCTTGTGGTTTTGGGTTACCCTGAGATTAATTAAATGAAATATGGAGATTTCTGGTGTGTGTTTTTTTCCATCAAACAGTGATGCTGCAGTGTGGCCACAATGAAATGCTGAGATGAAATGAGATTTTGAAGCTCTTGCTGTTTTGTGAACCGCAGCTGGACAGTGATAGTTTTGGCAAGCCCTCACACCACTGACCTGAAGTGGATCTCTACAGATTTAACAACTGTACTCGAGATATGTGATGGAATTGGGCTTTAACATCTAAAAGTAATCTGTCAATGTGGATTAAAGGAATAGTTCACCCAAAAATGAAAAATTTGCTGAAAATGGACTCACCCTCAGGCCATCCAAGATGTAGATGAGTTTATTTCTTCATTAGATTTGGAGAAATTCAGCATTACATCACTTGCTCACCTATGGATCCTCTGCAGTGAATGGGTGCCGTCAGAATGAGAGTCCAAGCAGCTGATAAAAACATCACAATAATCCACACCAAGTGAAAAGCTGCGTGTTTGTAAGAAACAAAGCCATCATTAAATAAATTTAAACCATTGCTTCTGGCCTAAAAAGACTCTCATTCTGACGGCACCCATTCACTGCAGAGGATCCATAGGTGAGCAAGTGATGTAATGCTACATTTCTCCAAATCTGATGAAGAAACAAACTCATCCACATCCCAGATGGCCTGAGGATAAGTACATTTTCATAAAATCTTTCATTTTGGGATGAACTTTAAAGTAGTTTCATCCCACTATATAAGAAACACAATCTAAACATCAAGTTTGTCAACCAGAAAACGTGTGTTCTATTATTTGCACTAACATCTGATGAAATCGGATGTTCGTTTACTACAAACATTATTGCATTTTTTTTAAATTACACTTTGTATGCTGATTAGCTACACACCATCTGCAGGTAATCACTTCCATTGAAGCTGGTTTCAAATACTTTAAAATCTTGAATATTGAAACATTATTACAACTGGAATGCAAATTGTCTAAAAAAAACAAACGCAGATACGTTGTGATGCAGCTGACACAGAATAGCATACGCAATTTACGTTCAGTGGATACTCTCCAAAATGGGGCTAGGGTGGAGGAGACGAATTGTTGAATAAAGTCGTTTTTTTTTTCTTTCGCACTCAAAAAGTATTCTCGTAGCTTTGTAAAATTACGGTTGAACCCCTGATGTCACATGGATTATTTTACCGATCTCCTTGCTACATTTCTGGCCTTGATCATGTAAGGACCCTTGCTGTCTATGGGAGGGTCAGAGAGCTCTCAGATTTCATCAAAAATATCTTAATTTGTGTTCTGAAGATGAACGGAGGTCTTACGGGTTTAGAACGACATGAGGGTGAGTAAATAATGACAGAATTTTCATTTTTGGGTGAACTATCCCTTTAAGCTCTTCAAATCTTATCAGGGTGATGCACAAAGAGGCGTTTGCTCTTTCGAAACAAAACTACATCCCTCCTCCACCCCTGTGTCAGTTGTCTGTTTTTCTTTGTGTCATCTGGGCAAAGTCTACCAGTTGTCATGGCTTTGCGTTTCAAGTGTCTATCATCGGTTCCTCGCCGCGTTCCTCTGAGAGAGAGAAAGAGAGAGAGAGCACGCTGTTCTGACCAGAGAATACAGCTATAAACATGGTGACATTTCCATAATAAGCTATACAGTAATGACTGGCTAAACTATAACTGGAGTTTATGATGTCAGTAGGAAATGAGAGGCAAAGTGCATGAGTTTGAAACAAAGGCATGTGGCGTTTCGGAAGCAGAGACGGAGAGAGATAGAGGGGGGTGGAGCTCTTTTCCACCAGCCATCATCCCAGATAATAAGCAGGGAGGTTGGCCCAGCGGTGGGCTGTCACACACATACATTTGCGCACAGATGAAGGCCAAGCTGAGCTGAGAAGCCCAGGCAGGTCCCAGTGGCGCTGATGGAGCCATCAGCTGCTGACGTGACAGGTGCCCCCTCGTCCCCGCGCAGAGGTGATCATTTTCTGCCGCTGCATAATGGACCATTGTTCCGCGCTACAGACCCCCCTTCCTGTTGTTTCGCTCACGGGCTCTCTTTGTCTCTTGCTGCCTTTAAGTCATGTGGAATTATTGTATTTACGAGCACACTTGAGCGCCACCAAAATAGCGTAATTACCGGTGGGCAACTCGAGAGTTTTGCTGCATTCAGGTGCACATGGTAAACGCCTACTTTGGAGATGGAGCTATTCGTTGGCATTCATATTCATCTCAATGTCAGATGCTTGGCTGGCGCACAATGTTCAAAACATGTCTGTTATGTCAGGAACTAAAGCATGGTAATGTTAACCAGATTATCAGGGTTATTAGAGTTAACTAAAACTAAAACCATAAAAACACACACGTTTTTGCTATACTTGAAATAAAAATAACTGAAATTAAATTACATAAAGAACTTTATTTTATTTCAGCTAGTTGCTAAGGCAACGTTTCTCATTTTTTATTTAGTTTAACTTGCGGTGCTAAAATAACTAAGGGGGCCTTTGCACGACACCATTTTCAACTAAAAACAGAAAATGTTTATGCGTTTTGGTCGTTCATTTACACTACAATGGTGTTTTGGGGGCATGAAAATGCAAACTTTTGAAAACGGGTTCCGAAGTTCAAGATTTTTTAAATTATGTTCTTATTGCCTTCGTGCAGGAACGGATTTAGTGAATTGGGAGCCCCAGGCAAAATATAGGAATAGGGCCCTATACATTTGCACACATTTTCCTAGATCAACCTTGAGGTTCCATTTTGTTGTTTTCAGCGTAAGCCTGTGTGCAAAGGCTGTCTAATTCTAAACTTTAAAATACATTTATTTTTAGTTGTTTTAACTACAAATTTAAAAAAATCTTAAAAAATAATGTAAAGGCAATTATACATTTACACACCTAAAATACATATATCACGAGCATGCTCACAGATGAGAACAAAACAGCGTTGGATGAAGTGGATTAAGCCCGTCTTTTTTCCCCCTTTCCCAAAAAAAGCTTATACTACTGTTTCAGCTATTAAAATAGTTCAGTTTTGTATGTAATGGAAAAGTGATTATATTTTGTTTCGTCTTTTTATAAAGTAAATTTAGAGAAACATTTGGAGTGTTTTTTTGTTCGTTAAATGTAAGTTGTTGTTTTTTTAAGTAAAGGCCAGCGGCAGACAGTGAATTGATCATAGCTTATAGCCTATAGCTTATGTTTGATCAATTTAGCCTTCTCAAATCATCAGGACTTACCTAAAATAAAATCTATATATAAAACAGTTCAAGTATATCACAATGTTAGTTTAAATGTTTAACCTAGATAAATGTGTGCTGTTAGACACGTATCCAATCGTTTGCGGAGGAGTGGAAGCTGAAGCTCTGCGGCACATGGAGGCGCCAGTGGAAACAACTTAAAATACGCAGTCATTTTTGCTCATAAAGGTAAGAGTAATACATCATTCTAAACTGTAAAGGGGCTAGTTTTATTTGTGTGCACTCACAATATCAACGTTGTGCTTTTATAAAATAAAGAAAACAAACGCTTTCTGCCGTCTCGGTCTTGAACAGGAGCGCTTCACAATGATGAACCTAAACTCAGACATGATCAAAATATATAGAAAGCTTTAAATTACTACTTTAAAACAAAATTATTCAAATCGAAAATAGACTCCTAATAAAATAAACTTTCATTATGTAATCCGTGCATTTCTCTCTAAAGGCACATCCAATTAGATGGCGAGTCATTTTTTCATCACTATAATTGATGGAAGGCCCGATTATAATTAGCGTTTTATTTTATAATTCCATACAGTTAAAAAATAAAACACTAATTATAATGGCATATATGTAAAACTTTGTCCTATAATTGTATAGCTGCTTTTTCTGATTTTTATGTTGCTCTGTTCTGAATACCTTAAAATTTAAAGGATTTGCTGCAACGCAATTTTGTAAGATATGTTAATTATTTATATTTTTTATCCATGCAGCAAATGCTTTAAAAAACAGCTTTAAAATTACTTTATTGCATTCCAGACACTTTTAAAGTACTTTTCACTATAAATTTTACGGGTAGCTTGAATGTAAACGTTGTCATGACTTCGTTGTATTCCCATTTGTAAAATAGCCAACAAATTAATTGTTGTAGGCTAAGCCGATCTCATGAAAGTGCGTAGTATAGCACGATTTTCTGCTTCTATTTGGCGTAATATTTCTATGCAGAAATTGACTTTGGCATGCAAAAGACTGATAAATTCATAATTAGTGGCATGGCTGGTTCAGTCGACAGAAATACGGGACACACAGACCTATGATAACTGCTGAAATGTTTGCGAGGCAAATCTCAGGTCAGTCTGACTTTTGCATTTTCAGAACATCACTGTTGTGTAAACGTACCCTAAAAACTAAAAACTATATAGACATTTAAAACATTACCTAATAAAAATGACAAAAAACAATCAAAATTGCTATAACTTTATACAACAAAATGAAATGGAAAAACTAAAAACTAATCTAGAATAAAATCTACTTTTATGTATGTATGTATGTATATATACACTGAACAAAATTATAAACGCAACACTTTTGTTTTTGCCCCCATTTTTCATGAGCTGAACTCAAAGATCTAAGACTTGTTCTATGTACACAAAAGGCCTATTTCTCGCAAATAAAATTCCTGGAAGCTTAAAACATCCCAGTTCTTGTATGGCCAGCACACTCACCGGACATGTCACCCATTGAGCATGTTTGGGATGCTCTGGATCGGCATATTCGACAGCGTGTTCCAGTTCCTGCCAATATCCAGCAACTGTGGACCAACATTCCACAGGCCACAATCAACAACCTGATCAACTCTATGTGAAGGAGATGTGTTGCACTGCGTGAGGCAAATGGTGGTCACACCAGATAATGACTGGTTTTCGGAACCCCCTGGTCCCCCCAATAGACTAAAACTGCACATTTTAGAGTGGCCTTTTATTGTGGCCAGCCTAAGGCACACCTTTGCAATAATCATGCTGTCTAATCATCGTCTTGATATGCCACACCTGTGAGGTGGATGGATTATCTCGGCAAAGGAGAAGTGCTCACTAACACAGATTTAGACAGATTTGTGAACAAATAGGCCTTTTGTGTACATAGAAAATGTCTTAGATCTTTGAGTTCAGTTCATGAAATATGGGGGCAAAAACAAAAGTGTTGAGTTTATAATTTTGTACAGTGTATATATTTATTTACTGTGTTTAGATATTTAGTTCTGTATAATTATCATTCTTCATGCTATCTTTTTGTTTATTTAGGACTTTTATTTTGAAGACATCTTGTAAATGTGATCATTCCAACATGACTTGATAAAACAATCATTTCACTTCAAATGTGCACCTTTTGCACTTTATTTTGTTGCAAAGCATTAAAAAAGTAGTTTTTCTTAGTAAGTCAAAAATTCAAGTGCTTTTATTGTACCAAGTAAATAAACTGCATTCTCGTGTCATCTCACTTTACTAAGTCTCATGTTACAGAACATGCAACCAACCAAACCCGTTACACTTGCTGCATTCATGTCATCTCATAAATGCAATGCATTTCAACATGACTTAAAAGCATAAAGCAACAGTTCCATAACTAATTTTTACTCTTCCTTTTGTTGCGTAGGTCTAAAATAAAAATGTGCATTTAATTCATATCTTTTTTTTTTTTTTGTAATTCCATGTCCCAACCTCATAAATAGGAACTTCTCAAGAGGACCGTGTCTCTTTTCACCTTGTTTGTGGAGCAGCGCCCCGTTACGTTCTGCTGCGACTGTCTGAAGTAGTTTGCTGGCGTAATGCTCACATAAAACACACGTGGCAGATGGTGATGCTGAAATGTTGCAGCAGGATTTCTTTGGCTCGCAGGAACACAGAAGCTCTCAGCCGCTCATGTCAGATATCAGCAGTCAGGTGAATAGATGAAGCAATTTGTGGGGGTGCGAAGGCATACTGATAGAGCGGAGGATGAGAGAAGGTGGAGACAGGCGGGTGGGAAGGTGATGTGATGGTCTGGGGTGAGAGTGATGCTTCCCTGGGGGAAGGGTGAGAGGCAGGCGGATCACAGGAAGTCCACAGGGGAGCAGATCTAGGGATGTGTCAGGATTCAGGCTCCTGCTCCAAACCCCTTCATCCAGATTTCTGTGCCAGAATCCTCCATCTCTGAGAGCTCGGCTCATACGGGGATACGTGCACATCAAATCTTTCTGAAATCCATGTATCCTCGATTTCTTTTTGCATTTCCTTCATGTTCCAATATAATTTCACATCTGCTTCTGCATCTTACAGATAGTTTAAGTACTTGCATTCTATTTGAAAAAAATCGATTTGAAATCACAATGCATTTTTTCTTTTCTCGTTTTTTTTTCTTTTTCTTTTTTACTGAATTTCAGTTCTAATTTTAGAAACAACAACAGCAAAAAATCTATTTACTTTTTGTAAATGTTTTACAAAAATATATACATCTGGTATGTAGCACCCTCACCCTCTCAAGATGGATAAAATCCCACAGGTTTTTTTTTTTATATATCTTGTTTGAATATCATTTTTTATATATATCTTTTACGTGAAAACATGTCACATTACAGAATTAAAATGGGTTGCAGGTGCCATTTTAAGTTGACTTTGATGTTATTGACTTATATATATTGCCTTGGCTATTATCTAAAATAAAATAATTTTAAGTTGTAGTATAAAATAACTAAAACTAAAATATAAAATAAATTACAATAATGAAAAACAAGAACTAACATAAATGACCCCAAAATACTAAAATAATGCTGATTAAAATAATCCACTGATTAAATTGTTTCTCATGGATGGTCTCCAACATCAGGTTATGATACTAATCATAACGATGGTGACTTTGAATATTTTATTGTATTCTAGAGAGTAAACTAATTTTAAAAAACAGAAAAGATTGCATGTTGTTTGATAACAAATAGCTCAATTTGAACTTGGAAATTGAAATAGTCATCATAATCCTTAAAATATTACAATGTATTTTTAATATTTCATTTTAAATGTTTAATTAAGTTTGTTTTAATGTTTTTTTTCAGATTTCATATTCGGACCTGTGAAGCAGCTGAATGTTGTATGTAAGGTATTTATGCAACTAATTTTATTTAATATCTTATGAACATAATTCAGCATATGAGGGTGTCGCTATTTGATTCTTATGGGCGTTCTAGAACCTAAAATGATTATTATAAGTGAATCAAAACTAGCAAATTCATTGCATTCCCTTCATGACTTGACCCACAGGAAGCAGAAGCGTCAGAAAACCGTCCGTGTCTCTTTCAGACGCGACACCTGAGCAGAAGGTCACCAAGCAGACGGACTGAAGAGGCAGGCCGTCCTCATCCCAGCATCTCTCCATCACCGCCTGCCGATTCTAGCTGTGTCCCACATCATAATGGCTTCCAAGAGTATTCATTTGCTGAAGAGCCTCACATACCTGGAATTCATGAGAGCGTCACTTCAGATTCACTCTTTCTTCGGCACTCATTCTGCACTTTATTACACTGAAACGCTTCTGACCCTGGCTATAATTCCCATTCTATTTCAAGGAGAGCATCGCAATAAAGCACAAATCTAGGGGTGGGAGTGAAATCCAGTGGGGTCCTGGATTGCGAATGTCAGAGCGAGCAAACAGAGGGGGATGGGCTGGAGAGAAGAAAGAGAAAAAGCGCAAGAACAGAGAAAGGGAGAGCGTGTGATGGCTTACTGGGAATATTTTCGCGCCTCTTGTGTTCTATTTGTTATCAAACTCGCCTCTTGACGTCTCAGTCCCGACTTCAAAAGAATCCAGGCACCAGCCTTTCACCCCCCACTATATATGCTTCGGAATCGCTTCTAGGATTGAATTAGGGCAAATCCATTATACAGTTGCTATGGAGACCAAGGCACAAATGCTGATAAAGTGTCTGTGTGTGTGTGTGGTTTGTTTCATCGAGCCAAATAGGCTCGATGAAACAGACTGCATGCATGCATGCCACATTCCATGCAGAATGACAGCGAAAGTTCCTGTGTGTGTGTGTGTGTGTTTGTCGTGAAAGGTCTGACTCCGATTGGGAATGCTTAAGTAGTCGAGCGCCTGCAGGAGTGCTGCACTTACCCATACCATCATTGCGGCGCTGAGGTAGAATCGAGCTCGGGTGCCAATTAAGGGAAGGTTGGGCCTCTGCTGGAGCAGCCACAAATAATATGTCACTTTCATTGGGTGGCTACTAACGGTTGAGACGGTTATCATTACAAAAACAAGAGCATGTTCAATCAGACGGAGGGATAAATCACGCCGCGTCTGACGTGGAACAAAGGCACCTGGGGTCGGGAGATACAGGCGCTGTATCACCTGAATATAAATGCACATGCAGTACAGAAGTCCCTTGATGCCATGTTTAGAGGAACAAAATACTGGCTTCGATTACTTATCTGCATGCCGCTCAAATTGCATATGATATTTTCCATTACATGTCATGGACCATACAAGCTGTCATACTATTATATAATAAAGCATATAGTTGCAAAAAAACAAAAAAAAAGCTTTTTGGTGAAAACAAAGGACAGTAGCTTTCAGTTGGATGTAGATTTTGCACTTGATGTCAAGTGGAGAGCAAACTCAGTAACCTACTGCCTGTATTCAATGCTGTCCATATTGTATTTTCATTCAGTTTGAGACCATATAGTTTGACATGCTCTGCCTATGTTATTTAGTATTTCATTAATGTATTAATAGGGATGACGAAAACTTCATTTCCCAGAATGCATTAGCTGTGTTGAATTTCTTTCAGATGTCTCCTTTAAAGAAATAGTTCAGCCAAACCCGAAAATACTGTCATCGTTTACTTATCTGCATGTTGCTCGAAAGCAATATGATATTATTTAACCCATATTTAATGTAGTCTGGATCATATCTTCTTTTACTTTGAGATGAATGGGACAAGGGTTGGGCACCTTTTTTTTTTTTAAATGCCACGCCTATAGAAGTTAGTATTTCATTTATATATTTTATCATATTTAATACATTAACGTTTGTTAACCAGAGAGGAAGAACACTTCATTTCCCAGAAGCATTTGCTGCATTAGTTGTGTTGAATTTTTTTTTCTGGTTTTTATAGGACTAGTTTAGCCAAAAGTGAAAATACTGTTATCATTTACTTCCTGTTGCTCGAATCAATTTTTTTTTAATTAAATGGGCCACATTGTACAGCAATTCTTTTGCTGCAGTTATACTTTGGATTACATGATATGATATCCATTAATATGCGCTTAAGTTAACAATTCTATGTTAATTCTAGGTTTTGTCGAGTCCACGTCAATGTCAACTCATGAGAACTTGATAATACGTTGTGCCCACAAAATAATTTTATCGATGTAACAACGTAATATATAATATAATTCCTCTTTTTGCTTTATTTCATTGCATTTCACTATGCAGCATCATTTTGATATGGGCGGTGCCAGAGTGATTAGCCACAAATGATTGGCTCAGACTAAACTCAAGATGGCAGCATGCAGGTCATGTACTTTCAAATCAGAACTTAATTTAGAATGTCTTTTAATCTGCGATTTGAATTTGAATGTAAGAATCTAAAAAAAAATTGAAATTCATATAACTGTCATTTTTAACTAGAAAAATACTCTTGATGTGGCCTGACTGCAGGAAAAAGCCATCAAAGCAGTCACATTTCACAAAAGACAGACCTCAGCCAGTGCATGGAAGTGAACGAGCAAGATTTGTTCCCTTAAAATATTCTTTAGAGATGTGCTTGTGCAGTTTTTGGGCAAGAATGATTTTGCGCACACAGCCGTGTGTGTGTGTGTGTGTGTGTGTCAGCATCTGCATTTCAGTGACCCGCTCTGTAATCCATGTGACCTTTCTTTGTGTTCAAGCCATACAGTAAGTCAATACTCTCTTTCTGCCGGCACAATCTTTAAACTCTTTTATTTTATGCAGACAAGCAGAATTCCATATTAGCTTATTTCCAGGGGGCGCCGTTGGAAGTCGTGGAAGCACCTCTAGCCATGTCATTATAATATATTATACACAAATTTGCCGCAGATCACTTTCATCCTGGGCAAATGGCTGCGGAGAGACGGAGAAATGAGAGGGAAGGGAGGTAACAGCGCGGCCGTGCGCCACCGTTCAACAGAATCCAATTTACAGAGGCAATGAGGGATATGACACATAATGTATACTAATTTCACATCAGGCTAATATAACCTCAAAACATGCTCTCTTTACAGAACACGCATACAGAAACGGCCCCGGCCTCATCCAAAGCTTGGAAATCTACGATGCTAAAACATCACAGCATGACACACTCTGAAGATGTTTTGTGAGAGTAATTGGTGACTTTTATTTCCCCAAACTAAACAGAATTAAGCAATATCACAATGTCAATTGTGATTCATGCATATTGAAACTAGATTGCCACTAGATTTAATATCAGCGGCACTGGTTCATGCATCTTATACCTCAACATGAAACTTACCACCGTATCTTCTGTCTCAGTTGCACCAATCAACCGTTGAAATTTAGAAGTTGCATTATTATAGAAATAATCCAATACACATTAAGAATAACCCAGCGAGCGATCCAATATGTTTAACCCAGATATTGGGTACAGTAACCAACCCAATGTGTAGGAAAATATTAGTTAATTAATTTGTGTTTCCTGCTAGCTAAATTTCACATACATAAAAATGTACTGGCTCTAAATCTTTATTTTCTTTACTCAAAGTTGATCTAGATAAGTATATGGAAACTATCCAAAGTTCTGTTAATCCTAAAGCAGTGAAAACCATCAGAAAAATAGAAGGTGCACAGTGTCATTCCCACAAACACTAAACACCATCATGGTAACAAACATGAAATTGAAATAATGCAATAAACAGTCTTTCAAGAACATTAGGTGTAACACACCACCCTAATATACAAAACTGATAAGAAAAAACTAAGAAAAAACATAGTTATTTCAACAAAAAAACATCAAATTTGAAATGTAACGCAGGGAATTCTGGGAATGTCAATTTACGGCCTTTTACACTTCCAAAAACGGTATACTACCGTAAAATTTATGTCCAATACATGTAATGTCCAATATAGTTTTTCACCATATATAGTAGGGGAATTTACCATTAACCTTTTAACCAGTTTTTACTGTAGCATAGTCTTTTACCGTTAAATTCACGGTCATTATTTACAGTGTACAACTATGACAATGATAATCTCAGGTACTGATTATGTATTTTATTTAATGTTAAAAGGGTTTAATTTGAGTTTGAATATCATTTTGCGTGAAACGAGAAAAGTACTGCCGGTGTCCTAACATGTTATCCTACGCGTCAGATTGTCTTACCAGGGCTTTCCTGCGCATGCGCATATCAATATTGCGTCATTTTTCTCACGCTGAACTACGATAATTACTGTATTTGCATTACTGGGTAGGTTTAGGGATGGGGTCGGTGTAGACGTTAAAAAAACAAAAAATTAATTTATTGTTGGTTTCCAACTATAGGTGTCTCCCTTTTAGCCAAAACCCTGAACGACACATTATTACTGTATTTGCATTACTGTAAGTGTAGGTATAGGTTTGGGGTAGGTGTAGATGTTAATAAACCATAATTCGACAGGTAGCATTTTTCGTCGTTGAATTGTACTACCTGTTTTAATGGAAGGTCGCAAAATCTGACAGGGTAGCACAAATTGACAGAACACTGGTTTCCCTGATGAGCAAACTAATATACAGCTTTGCTACAGTATGGACGACGCAGATATCAGACCACTGGATGGCATGACTGACCAATCAGAATCAAGTATTTGATGAATGGCAAAACATATAATATATCATTCACTTTCTTTGCAGAAACGACATGAGGTAGAGACGGCGATGACAGAATTGTCATTATTTGTGAAGGTAATTGTTTTCCCTGTACTTTTACATCAGTGAGAACCCATGTCCTTGACAGTCTAAACCAAAGAGTGTGAAAGGCCATTTGTCTCTGAGACATTCAGATACACGACCAGCTGAAATCCTCCTCTGCGTGGAGTTGTTTCATATCCACATGCAGCAGAACAGCTGTACTGGTATGTTAGTATGCACATGAAGCGCATGTCTGTGTGTTGGCTAGAAGAGATACTGCACAGCATATGACCGCATATCTCCCTGTTGACATTTAGAGAGTTTTGGTATGCAAATGGTACTCCATGTATGTGCCATCTGTGTAATGTCTTTTGTTGCATATGTGTGCCTGTAAATTGAGCCCAAGAGAGAAAGTTATGCCATTCCACATAATCAGGCACAAAAAACACACAACCAACACACATTTTGTGATGTCAGACATAAATGAAGGTCGAATAATAAAAAATTTGCATATTCTATTATATCAAACTTTTAAAAAAAATCTAAAATAACAGCTTACAAAATGTATAAAAACAATTTTCAAGCACTTTATTGAAAATGTGCCTTTTTGTAAAACAAGCGAACGCTTGACTTAATGTTTCAGTAGACCTCAGATTTTGCATTTAGTTATTTATTTATTGTTTGTTTGTTAGTTAATATTTCATATTTTTTAAAAGACTGGTTTATGTCATAGACGGTGTGCTACCTGCTTCTAAACTGATACTGCTGAGGCATTTGTTCAAAAAAATCATCATTTTATCTTTTAAAAGGGTGCTTTATTAAATATTTTATTAAATATATTTAATTTTTAAATAACTTTTTGACAAAAGGAATCTGACAATTGCCAACCACTGTGTTAATGATCATGTTTAAACCAAAAAGTTGTGACTTCTCTACAGTCTGTATCACCTTTGTTCTAATATGCTAATGTGTGCACATATTAATAAGATTGGGCCTAATTTGCATATTTTTACAACTTAAAGCGATAAAGACGCGAAATTAGTTTTCGTGCATTTTGATTTGTCAGCTTTATTTTCATGAAATAACCCTTCACCTGTATTTCCTCCCCTTAAAAAATTGTTCACCTAAAAAGCATAATTTACTGTGCATTTCTTTCTTAAGTAGAACACAAAATAATTTTTATTTTTTGGTGGGCTATCCCTTCAACAAAGAACCAAATGAAGCCACTGAAGACAAAAGAGAATTTCCTCCCACTGTTTTTTTTTCCTCCATGCACAATCTCTGCCAGACCAAAAGTGCTTCAGAGTTCATTTGTCACTTCACAGATCACTAGTTCCTGTTAAGAGCGGCTGAACACAGGGCCCAAATGCGCGCCGGAGAGACGTGTCGCTGTTTGTCATGCCTAGAGAGATGCATTGCGATTTGCACAGGATGTGTGAAGCCTCACCCCCCGTCCCATTCCGTTGCGCCACTTCAGGGGCCCGGCCGCGTCCACGCACACGCATCCTTGATGTGGGGACGAGAAACATCTTTTATCACCATTGTGCGGTGCGGCACGCGCGGTCCAGATGGAGGGATAAAACATGCATGAGTCGCCTGCAGCTCTGAAAATAATTATACTCATTTACCAGAGACAGAGAGAGTGCATCCAACCAAGTCACCACCCATCATAGAGACAAGCTCCCAGCATACTAATGAAGACACGAGACAATGACTGACCACCACAGAGGGAAACAGCGAGCACGTGAGAGAATGTGTGTCTGTAACTTTTAAGTAGGAGTGAGAGAAAATGTGTGAGAGAGATAGACAGGTGTCCAGCAGACCATGTGCTGGTTTAGTGCTGGAGTCAGGAGGCGTTTAACAATATCATGGTTCTTCATCAGAACAGATTTGGGGAAATGTAGCATAAATCATTTTCTCACCAATGCATCCTCTGCAGTGAATGGGTGCCGTCAGAATGAGAGTCCGAACAGCTGATAAAATCATCACAGTAATACACAAGTAATCCACACCACTCCATCAATTAACATCTTATGAAGTAAAAAGCGGTGTGTTTGTAGGAGAGAAAACGCATCATTAAGGTGTTTTAACTTTAAATAGTTACTTCTGGTCAAAATAAGAGTAAAATACATAATAATGTCTCCACCACTGAAAAAGTCCATTCCCTGTTGTTTTCTCACATCAAAATTCACGTCTAGACTGTTTTTGCTTGGAAATTGTGTTTGAAATGTGCATTTTTCTCTCCTGATTCAGATGTCATGACTTTCACAGGAGAAAACAATATTATGGATAGAGGAATGGTCTGTTTATAAAATATGACCAACACAACTAACCTGTGTATATATATGTATATATATACTGTATATATAGGTGGTGTAAAGGGTTAACATTAAACCATAGAAAGCCAGTTAACAGGTTTTTACTGTAGCATTTTTACTTTTTTTTCCTGTAAAAATTACATTTTTGACTGTGGATGAACTTCTGGTTATACATTATCAGTGTACAGTAATTCCATGCAAACTCTGGTTATGTTCAGAATTATCAGACTCTTACTATTGCTGCAAACATTATGTGAATATTCTGTGTGCAGAGAATGCGCGGATGACCTGTTACATTTGCCAAAAATGTTCAGTGTAAAACAGAGCTTACTACATGCCGTGCTGTATCCCACAATGCAATGCTCTCGACTTGACCTTCCATTTTCAATGTTATGGATGAGCCAAAAGTAATCTGGCACAATTCTAACCAGGTAAAAAAAATTCAGGTTTATTTTTAGCTGATCATGACATGAACTAAAAAAATTGATAAAACTGCATGGATAACATGTAATGTTTAATTGTTAAGCTGTATTTTTTTTTTAATGATTTGAACAACAAAACATTACAACAATATACATATACTGTATGTGTGTGTGTATATACATACATACATACATACATTATATACAGAGAATAACTTGAACAATTTGAACACTAATTTGAACAGTAGAAAGATAATTCTCAATTTCTTTAAAGACTACTGAGAAAAGAGGCTTTTTATTAGAAAACTTAGGGCTATATAATATAATAAATGATAATAATAATAATAATAATCAGATGAATTATAGAAGGCTATTTTGTAACAATATTATCATACTTTAATATCCAAAAATGAAGTGTTAAATTGAAAGTGAAACTTCTTGCGGACTGTCTGCGTTGCGTAATTTTCATCATCAATACAGTCTGCTAATAGTTTTTTTCTGTGTCCGCGTGCAGACAACAGAGCACGTGCCAGTGATTTGTGCACTTAAAAAGAACAGTCCTCCCTAGTGAGCATGCGCCAGACATGTTTATCTCTGTTGGTCAAAAAAGGCTTTGAAAGGTTTGCGCATTCAACCGTAGGCCTATACATGAGCCTTTTATAGATATACATTTAAGGGCGCTATATGTGATATAATACAACTAGATGGCCCTCATACAAAACATTAAGAAAACGGGATAAATAACGAAAATTATTGTCCCCACATATTGTTTTTAAATTGCGGTGTGGGTGGTCACTCTCTCTGTCTCAAAGGGATCTTGTCATGGATTTTTTTCATTATTTTAGTATGTTCCTTTAGGTTTACTTAAAATGTTAATACCATTTTTTTTGCACAAAAACAAAACAAAACAAAATAAATAAATAAATACTGTATGTGGAAAAATGACTGTTTAACCCTCATTCTGAACCTCTCTCTAAAACGACCTGTTTTAAGGGCCCTAAAGCCCGGCTGTTTGCTGGTACAATCCACGTTTACTGACCAACCAATAAAAATGCGACATGAAATCAACTCGACATGGCGCTAAAACATAAAACTGCTTACCTCAAGCTATCCCTTCCTCTTTCGCTGCTTCCACTTTTTTCAGCACACATAAAAAATGCAACTGCTAAAGTGTAATTTAGCATGCTCTTTTTGTTTACCACTAACGCATGCTGATGACGTTTTTTCTTCTGTAGTAACGTGCGTCATATCGTACGGGTCAATAGGTGTCATCATCGTACAGTCTACATACATGTCATTGCCAAATTTATTAGATCCATGTCGCACAGTGTGACATGCAGTGATCTTATAGGATTGCTAAAATCGTGCAGTGTGTTTTGGGCTTAAAGGTGCAATAGGTGATTGTCTTCAGAAACATTTTTTGTTATGCTGGTTGAAAGTCTCTTCACATCCCGATAGCAATCATTAAGTTAAGTGGTCTAAATGTATTTATCTGTATTTATATATTCTGTGGAAGGCGTAGGACCAAGAAATGTTCGTCCAATCAAAACGCTCGGTCCGAGCATTTTAATTGGCTTTCCTACCTGCCTGTCAAGGTATGTATTAGCATGTTCTATAGGGACATCTATCACCGTTGCACTTAAACATGTTTGATATTTACGACTCTTGATCGGGCTGCCTCTGACGTGATACCCGCGATAGCCAATGAGAGCGAGCAAGCGTCACCTACCGGATGTTGCGTGCTTCTATACCTGAAACTTGGCAGCCACAAACATGCCATGAAAGCCGAGAACATCACCCATATTCTTTTTTATACTTTGTTTTTCACTGTGAAACAGAACGCGTGCTGGGAGAGCCAGCTGACAACGTTGATTGTCCTCTATTTGTTTTTCTTCTCTGGTCACGTTTGATCTCGCGAGTGTCCGTGAGATCACGTGTCACTGTGAAATCATCTCTATAATCCACAAGTGTGTGGTCTCGCGGTCCGCTCGAATCACCTAGTGTGTGCGTTCAGAGGATTATAAGGCTAAAAATCTGATGAAACTGTCTTCATGTCTGTGGTCTCCCACGGTTTTAAAATCGTTAAAGATTTGAAAATCGTCTAGTGTGTCCCAGGCCTAGGCTTGTCAGGAATCGACCACGGTTATTTTGATTGGCTAACATCATTGCGTAGGAAACCGTGTCAACGTCCCCCCGCTATTGCATGTGAGTGTTTTGACAACATAATCATAGTCATAGTCAAAAACAGTCATTTCCAGACAAAGCATTATGAAATCATTCACTTACCGTTTGTGATGCAGCTGCAGTCAGATCTAGTTCCGCTTCATCTTTCAACAAATGTTTCTTTGTGAATTCTCCATGACACTGTGCCTCGTTTACAAAACAAAATACTCCAAACCAGTGGTTCTCAAAGTGTGGTACGAGTAGCACTAGTGGTACTCCCTCTAGTGGTATGCAGAGGAATCACTACATTAAATATATATTAATATATAAATTAATGTTAATACATTTTCTTTTACATTTAAGTACAGTACAGTTTTTATTTACCTTTTGGTACAACACATTTTAATTTAATTATTATTTAAGTTTTTTTATTTACCTGTTTGTAAGCACAGTGCAGTGTTATTGTTTAAACTGTGTATTTACAATGTTAAAGGGGCTGACAACAATAAATATTCTTATTAGGAATAAAACTGCCTCGTTTTTGAACTGTGCAGAGCTGTAGCTGAATAGTTAGACCTAATTAGTACCGCTTTCTGAAGTAGTACTAGGTATAAAAAGTTTGAGAACCACTGCTACAAACGATCCGGGATCCCATTAAAAATAAAAATATTACTAATGCACGTTTCTTCAAAGCAATAAAATAACACAACTATCTTTGAAAAAGTGCATGTTTAAAATAATGTTAATAAGCCATATATAATGTAAAAACAAAACTGCATCATGTATGTATGTATAGTTTAATACAAAGGACCAAAAACCAATCACAAAGAGTACTTTTTTAATTTAAAAACACAAGATGCAGTGGTATGGGGAAAAACCGCTATAAAGTTTCGAGACATGTTTTGTAAAAGTTGAACTTACATTAATTTTCCATGGCTTTCTAAACATGCGGCACTCTTGCGCGAGACGCGAGTGCAACGGTGATAGATATCCCTATAGAAAATGCAATAAATATGCGTTCTGTGTGAACAGCTTGGTTTCATTTTTGATGTAAACAACATCTTCTCCGCATTGATGTTCTCTTTTTCCGCAATATTTTGAATGAACAACGCAGCAGCGCCACATCCATTGGGTTCAACTGGATAGGCTTACATCATGACACTTACATCGTCATCACGTCTTGTGTGACCATTGATAAGGCTGCCTGACACACGTAAAATTCGAATGCAACGTTTTTGCATTTGAATGTGGATTTTTATTTTAAATTCAACGAATATTCAAAATTCTATTTTTTTTTTGACAGCCCGAGTATACTGTATCCAGTATAGACAAGTTAGCGGCAGTCATTGTAGTTTCTATTTGCTTTTGACGTGACATGACACTCGCATTCAGCGTAATCAAATGTCAGCCGTTAAGCGAGTGAATGCCAGTGGGCGTTGCCTATGGTAAGAAGAAGACCATTCGGAGATGTCTTGCTCTGGAGGCAGTGTTTATGCAAACGAGTGCATCCAGGTGACGTCACCTTGCACCTCAGAGCCAAAACGAGCCGTTTTGGAACTTGATTAAATAAATGTTGTTGTTTTTTAACAATGGGGAGGACGTTTTAAGCTATGAAACTTGCAGGATGTTTTAATGGCACAGAGACCTCTTATATGCCAAAAGATCAAGGCAAATTTGATTTCTCATGTCATGACCCCTTTAAAAATGTGGGGATGGCCAACAGTTTCGATACATATATATGTAAAATAGCTGGCCTAGCTGGCATACATTGTAGTGCATTTGCTGTAAAGACAGTTTGTGTTCCATTTCACAATATGAAACATAAAACTAGCACAGCTGTGTAGGGCAGTCATTGCATGTACAGTTTAGCATCACTGTACCTTGACTGCAGAATGATGCAGCTGAGCAGAAGAGAGCCATTTAGTGGTCATTTAAAACCAGCGCAGGCTACAGGTAACTCTCGGCCTGCAGAGACCGTTCATAGACATTGTGTTAGTGGAGTCATGTGTATTTGAGATGTGCATTCTGCCACCGGCGCTACAGTAATTGATTAATGGGCTGTTTAAACGGTGGAATAGGAATGAACAGCAGGTCCCCTTGAGAATATTCAGCAGTATTGTAATCAACCCTGCTGATAGTGTCCCTACCTTTGACTAATGGCCTTAAAAGAAGCCTCTAAGAGCTCCGTTATTAAATTTACGATTCACACAGCCAGGCATCCCATCTCTGACCCAGTCAGACTTCCGTGCAACAGACTGAATGATTAGCCTAGTTGCTTGAAGACAGTGAATTTATTAAACAATATTACAGCTCTGTATGCACGCTACATTTTGTGAAAAATGTAATGGATTTAGACCTCCATGAATGATTCAAACAGAGTTTTATGTTTGTTAATGAAGCTCATAAGTTTAAAAGGAACATTCCACTATTTTTTGAAAATAGGTGCAATGATATTATGCAGCGCCTGAAAATAGTCCCAGCTAGGTAACTTCCAATAAGCCTATTTTCAGGCGCTGCGTAATATCATTGTGCCTGCTGCACCCATGGAACGGCAGCAAAGTTCCTTGATTATTACACCGCAATGAGAGTATAGTTCCTAGCCATATCGGCCAACAAAATCGCAACTTTTCATTTTCCGTCGGTCTTAGTACATGATGTAACTACAGAAGAGTCAAGTTTTAAATAGGAAAAATATAGAAACTCTTTGGTCATTTTTGAGCAAGATGCTAACGGTCTAATCAGATTCAATGATCTATGCTAAGCTAAGCTAAAAGTGCTACCACCAGACCCGGAGATCGGCTGAATGGATTCGAAAACGGTAACTGTTTAACTCTAGGGGAGTTGGAAAATTAGCCTATTTTCAAAAATAGTGGAGTGTTCCTTTAAGATTCACAATGAATTGCTTGCATGATCAGAAAAGTCTCTGTTGTACTTTATCACTTAAATGCAGCCATGATTAAACAGCACTAAAATGCTGACAATATAGTGTAGTGTATTTCATGTAATGTTCTTTTGTGATGCCTAAAATATGAATAAAATTACAGAGAAGATTTGGTATGTATATTAACATGCTGCATAAACCAAAGCCATGATAATGTGCTCGATACACTCTTAAAAATAAACGCTCCAAAAGAGGGTTTCATAGCGATACCATAGAAAAAACATTTTCGGTTCCACAAAGAACCTTTCAGTGTTCTTGAAAGAACACGTTTGTGAGAAGAACATTTTACTTATCTAAAGAACCTTTTTCTAGTATAAAGAACCTGTTGTGGAATGGAAAGGTTCCAATAATGTCAAAGGTTCTTCATGGAACCATATATACATTTATTTATAAGAGTGTACCATTGAAAAAAATTTAAATATTAGAATTATTTGTAAATATTGGCTGTTCTGAAAACAATGTTTTTATTGCTTATAACATGTCTAATAATTGAAGTATGTTTTTTAGTCACTGCAGTCTCTCTCTCTCTGCACTCCAGTGAACCTGTTCGAAAACTTTCCCGGACGGAGGTGGGAATCTGCTCAATGAGCCTTGATTTATGTCTTTCGATATTAACACATTTTTCATCCAGAGGCCGGATGGAAAGCAAAGCTGATGAAGGATGGGAGGTAATCAAGGGTCTAATGTGGAGCAATGCCTGACCACAAATGAGTAATGAAATTGCTAAGAATTCAAATGGCATTAGTTCAGACATTATATAATGAATATTACATTGACTTTCAGCCATTCTATAATGTCCCCTGGTAAAGTAACGGCAGGTAACGAATTCACCATCAACTATGTTTGTTTGTTTAGTAGTTTACAGTATGTTTCAAGCCATGTGGTCATGTGGAAAATCGCTTTCAGTAACATGGGATCTTGTATATTTAAATATGTATAGATATAGGGATATAAATTGCATATTAATATATATATAATATTATATATCTATACATGTGCATCTCAATAAATTAGAATGTTGTGGAAAAGTACATTTATTTCAGTAATTCAACTCAAATTGTGAAACTCGTGTATTAAATAAATTCAATGCACACA
>NW_015505684.1:169924-185644 GCF_001515645.1 Sinocyclocheilus grahami
CGCTATTGCATGTGAGTGTTTTGACAACATAATCATAGTCATAGTCAAAAACAGTCATTTCCAGACAAAGCATTATGAAATCATTCACTTACCGTTTGTGATGCAGCTGCAGTCAGATCTAGTTCCGCTTCATCTTTCAACAAATGTTTCTTTGTGAATTCTCCATGACACTGTGCCTCGTTTACAAAACAAAATACTCCAAACCAGTGGTTCTCAAAGTGTGGTACGAGTAGCACTAGTGGTACTCCCTCTAGTGGTATGCAGAGGAATCACTACATTAAATATATATTAATATATAAATTAATGTTAATACATTTTCTTTTACATTTAAGTACAGTACAGTTTTTATTTACCTTTTGGTACAACACATTTTAATTTAATTATTATTTAAGTTTTTTTATTTACCTGTTTGTAAGCACAGTGCAGTGTTATTGTTTAAACTGTGTATTTACAATGTTAAAGGGGCTGACAACAATAAATATTCTTATTAGGAATAAAACTGCCTCGTTTTTGAACTGTGCAGAGCTGTAGCTGAATAGTTAGACCTAATTAGTACCGCTTTCTGAAGTAGTACTAGGTATAAAAAGTTTGAGAACCACTGCTACAAACGATCCGGGATCCCATTAAAAATAAAAATATTACTAATGCACGTTTCTTCAAAGCAATAAAATAACACAACTATCTTTGAAAAAGTGCATGTTTAAAATAATGTTAATAAGCCATATATAATGTAAAAACAAAACTGCATCATGTATGTATGTATAGTTTAATACAAAGGACCAAAAACCAATCACAAAGAGTACTTTTTTAATTTAAAAACACAAGATGCAGTGGTATGGGGAAAAACCGCTATAAAGTTTCGAGACATGTTTTGTAAAAGTTGAACTTACATTAATTTTCCATGGCTTTCTAAACATGCGGCACTCTTGCGCGAGACGCGAGTGCAACGGTGATAGATATCCCTATAGAAAATGCAATAAATATGCGTTCTGTGTGAACAGCTTGGTTTCATTTTTGATGTAAACAACATCTTCTCCGCATTGATGTTCTCTTTTTCCGCAATATTTTGAATGAACAACGCAGCAGCGCCACATCCATTGGGTTCAACTGGATAGGCTTACATCATGACACTTACATCGTCATCACGTCTTGTGTGACCATTGATAAGGCTGCCTGACACACGTAAAATTCGAATGCAACGTTTTTGCATTTGAATGTGGATTTTTATTTTAAATTCAACGAATATTCAAAATTCTATTTTTTTTTTGACAGCCCGAGTATACTGTATCCAGTATAGACAAGTTAGCGGCAGTCATTGTAGTTTCTATTTGCTTTTGACGTGACATGACACTCGCATTCAGCGTAATCAAATGTCAGCCGTTAAGCGAGTGAATGCCAGTGGGCGTTGCCTATGGTAAGAAGAAGACCATTCGGAGATGTCTTGCTCTGGAGGCAGTGTTTATGCAAACGAGTGCATCCAGGTGACGTCACCTTGCACCTCAGAGCCAAAACGAGCCGTTTTGGAACTTGATTAAATAAATGTTGTTGTTTTTTAACAATGGGGAGGACGTTTTAAGCTATGAAACTTGCAGGATGTTTTAATGGCACAGAGACCTCTTATATGCCAAAAGATCAAGGCAAATTTGATTTCTCATGTCATGACCCCTTTAAAAATGTGGGGATGGCCAACAGTTTCGATACATATATATGTAAAATAGCTGGCCTAGCTGGCATACATTGTAGTGCATTTGCTGTAAAGACAGTTTGTGTTCCATTTCACAATATGAAACATAAAACTAGCACAGCTGTGTAGGGCAGTCATTGCATGTACAGTTTAGCATCACTGTACCTTGACTGCAGAATGATGCAGCTGAGCAGAAGAGAGCCATTTAGTGGTCATTTAAAACCAGCGCAGGCTACAGGTAACTCTCGGCCTGCAGAGACCGTTCATAGACATTGTGTTAGTGGAGTCATGTGTATTTGAGATGTGCATTCTGCCACCGGCGCTACAGTAATTGATTAATGGGCTGTTTAAACGGTGGAATAGGAATGAACAGCAGGTCCCCTTGAGAATATTCAGCAGTATTGTAATCAACCCTGCTGATAGTGTCCCTACCTTTGACTAATGGCCTTAAAAGAAGCCTCTAAGAGCTCCGTTATTAAATTTACGATTCACACAGCCAGGCATCCCATCTCTGACCCAGTCAGACTTCCGTGCAACAGACTGAATGATTAGCCTAGTTGCTTGAAGACAGTGAATTTATTAAACAATATTACAGTAAAAGGAACATTCCACTATTTTTTGAAAATAGGTGCAATGATATTATGCAGCGCCTGAAAATAGTCCCAGCTAGGTAACTTCCAATAAGCCTATTTTCAGGCGCTGCGTAATATCATTGTGCCTGCTGCACCCATGGAACGGCAGCAAAGTTCCTTGATTATTACACCGCAATGAGAGTATAGTTCCTAGCCATATCGGCCAACAAAATCGCAACTTTTCATTTTCCGTCGGTCTTAGTACATGATGTAACTACAGAAGAGTCAAGTTTTAAATAGGAAAAATATAGAAACTCTTTGGTCATTTTTGAGCAAGATGCTAACGGTCTAATCAGATTCAATGATCTATGCTAAGCTAAGCTAAAAGTGCTACCACCAGACCCGGAGATCGGCTGAATGGATTCGAAAACGGTAACTGTTTAACTCTAGGGGAGTTGGAAAATTAGCCTATTTTCAAAAATAGTGGAGTGTTCCTTTAAGATTCACAATGAATTGCTTGCATGATCAGAAAAGTCTCTGTTGTACTTTATCACTTAAATGCAGCCATGATTAAACAGCACTAAAATGCTGACAATATAGTGTAGTGTATTTCATGTAATGTTCTTTTGTGATGCCTAAAATATGAATAAAATTACAGAGAAGATTTGGTATGTATATTAACATGCTGCATAAACCAAAGCCATGATAATGTGCTCGATACACTCTTAAAAATAAACGCTCCAAAAGAGGGTTTCATAGCGATACCATAGAAAAAACATTTTCGGTTCCACAAAGAACCTTTCAGTGTTCTTGAAAGAACACGTTTGTGAGAAGAACATTTTACTTATCTAAAGAACCTTTTTCTAGTATAAAGAACCTGTTGTGGAATGGAAAGGTTCCAATAATGTCAAAGGTTCTTCATGGAACCATATATACATTTATTTATAAGAGTGTACCATTGAAAAAAATTTAAATATTAGAATTATTTGTAAATATTGGCTGTTCTGAAAACAATGTTTTTATTGCTTATAACATGTCTAATAATTGAAGTATGTTTTTTAGTCACTGCAGTCTCTCTCTCTCTGCACTCCAGTGAACCTGTTCGAAAACTTTCCCGGACGGAGGTGGGAATCTGCTCAATGAGCCTTGATTTATGTCTTTCGATATTAACACATTTTTCATCCAGAGGCCGGATGGAAAGCAAAGCTGATGAAGGATGGGAGGTAATCAAGGGTCTAATGTGGAGCAATGCCTGACCACAAATGAGTAATGAAATTGCTAAGAATTCAAATGGCATTAGTTCAGACATTATATAATGAATATTACATTGACTTTCAGCCATTCTATAATGTCCCCTGGTAAAGTAACGGCAGGTAACGAATTCACCATCAACTATGTTTGTTTGTTTAGTAGTTTACAGTATGTTTCAAGCCATGTGGTCATGTGGAAAATCGCTTTCAGTAACATGGGATCTTGTATATTTAAATATGTATAGATATAGGGATATAAATTGCATATTAATATATATATAATATTATATATCTATACATGTGCATCTCAATAAATTAGAATGTTGTGGAAAAGTACATTTATTTCAGTAATTCAACTCAAATTGTGAAACTCGTGTATTAAATAAATTCAATGCACACAGACTGAAGTAGTTTAAGTCTTTGGTTCTTTTAATTGTGATGATTTTGGCTCACATTTCACAAAAACCCACCAATTCACTATCTCAACAAATTAGAATATGGTGACATGCCAATCAGCTAATCTACTCAAAACACCTGCAAAGGTTTCCTGAGCCTTCAAAAGTCTCTCGGTTTGGTTCACTAGGCTACACAATCATGGGGAAGACTGCTGATCTGACAGTTGTCCAGAAGAAAATCATTGACACCCTTCACAAGGAGGGTAAGCCACAAACATCCATTGCCAAAAAAAGCTGGCTGTTCACAGAGTGCTGTATCCAAGCATATTAACAGGAAGTTGAGTGGAAGGAAAAAGTGTGGAAGAAAAAGATGCACAACCAACAGAGAGAACCGCAGCCTTATGAGGATTGACAAGCAAAATCGATTTCTCTCTCTCTCTCTATATATATATATATATATAAAGCATGATAGCAATTATAAAATAGTTCCCCTTTAAAATAAACAATATATGGAAAATATATTAATATATAAATATATACACTTTTCATGCTTATGACTTATTGTGGATGGTGTTAATTTCATTAATAATTGGTGCATTGTGGAATATTGCAGTAAATGCATGCATTAGTCAGAATTGCACTCAGAAACTAACTGCATATGCCTTATGTATAGCGAACAGGTATAAGCTATTAGATCCGCTTATATTAGGCATGTATAGATTCAGAACAGTACACTAATAAACGCATGCAAGTGGCCTTTAGCAACTGTCCTCTGAGACTCGGCATTGACAAACCTACAAGCAGTAATTGGACCATTATGAGTCCCTGGGATCTGTATTGATTTTTCTGTTTTTAGGGCCCAGTCAAATAGTCATGGTCTAGACATCAGGGCTTGTTTCTTAAGTCCTTCCACCATAATCAGCATATGTTGGCTGATCTCTGTGAATTTCCATGTGGAGTTTAATACAGGATTATGCTGGATTAAAGATGATCATCATCTCTCTAAATTGCGCTTATCCTCCAGTTTCTAGAGAGAGGGAAACATAAATAATTGGCTTTGGTGATCATGATGAATCAGGATATTGGACATAGACCCCTGCATTTAAATCCAAACCGATCATGATCTGGATCGAGAATGGAGAAACCTCTGTTACAGCTTCCATAGTAAATAACAGACCTTGTGATACCTAAGATAAACTGAATCCGTTTTTAATGTTTTAGTGAGTGTCAATGCATTAGTATGGAAGCCCGTTTTCACCATGGAATAAAAATTCCAATTGCGATTTGTTTCTTATGATTCTGACTTTTTTCTCTGAATTCTGAGTTCACATCTCTCAATTCAGTTTTTTGTCTTCTGGATTTTCTGAATTGCACTTCTGCTTTTTTACTCTGAATTCTGAGTTTAAATCTTGCGATTGTTTTTTTCCCTTCTGAATTCAAAATTTTCCAAAGTTTTGTGCAATTGCACATTTTTGTTTCACAATTCTGACTTTTTTCTTGTAATTGCAAGTTCATATTCATATTTCACAATTATTACTTCTTTGCAATTTCATGTTTGTAACTCACAATTTGACATTTGTTTCTCGCAATTCTGAAAATAAGTCAGTATTGCAAGATATAAACACAGAATTGTAAGATTTCAACTCAGAATTCAGACTTTTTTCTCGCAATTCCTCAGTTTATATCTTGCAACTCTCTCTGTTTTTTCTTTAAATTCTGAGTTTACATCTCCCAATTCAGTTTTTTTCCACCATCTGATAAAAAATACAAAAAGGTAATTCTGACTTTGTCTCACAAGTCTGACATTTTTCTTGTAATTCTGTTTATATCTCACAATTCCGAGTTTATATCTCACAATTCTGAGATTATATCTCACAGATCTGTGTTTATATCTCACAATTCCGAGTTTATAAAAATGCTGGGAAAAATGGTAAATTGTGAGATAAAAAGTTGCAATTACCTCTTAAATGTTTTTATCCTTGTGGCAGAAATCAGCTTCTATACATTTGTGCTACATAAATAATGACTATTTCCAAACAGGTTTACCAGTCATGTAGCTCCGCCCCAAACTCATGCCATTGGTTGAGGCAGAAGGTTTGTGTTCCGACATTTATAATCCGAAGCAGAGAGGTCATCCAGAGCTTTTAAGGAAGCGTTCTGTAAAGAGTGAGTTTGGGACAGTCTGTGACTTCCTACTGGCTGAAATATTCATCAACGGCTGTCTGAGAGAAACACATGCGCTAATGCCTACAAGCTCAGCGCCAAGGGCTCTTTTCACTTCGTCAGTCACAGGACATCACATCAAACGCTCATCTGAACAAAAGAAAGGCCAGTGCAGCCAGATGCGCCAAACCTGCCCACACGCTCCAAGATAAAAATACTCCCCGATCATGACAAACAGTACGGATATGGCTCACATATGCGTCTCTGAGGGCTCTGGTGTGATGTGGTCATGTTTAGTCCTCTATAGACCACACATCTCTGGCTGTAATGCCTCATTAGCACACAACAGTCATTCTGGCCTTTGATCCATCTACACTGTATACAGTAGAATAGTAAAATAAATAAATCAATTATGAAATGTGGAATTACTAGGACATGATATACGGCAACACTTAAAACATAATGACCCTACAAAAAATAATCAAACAACACCTAGTGGATCTGAATCAATTTTTTTATGTCAGTCTTGGCGATGTTTACTGGTTTCAGTCCTTTCAAACTAAATTAGCTCACTGTATATTTCCACAGCTAGCCTTAAAATAGCAGACGCTGTAAATGTTTTATTAAAAAGTTCAATTTATGGCAAAGTCTAATATCTACAGATATCCCAAGATTCAGTTCTCCAGCTCTGAGAGCAGGCAGAGCAATATGACACAAGATAGATGCGTCTCATTTGAGACGAGCTTTGCATATTCAGGAGCCGCTATAATAAAGTCAGATGGATGGGGTGTGCATCGTTCATGATAGGAAGAGGAGGAGCGGGATGAGAGAGAGAGAGAGAGAGATGTAAACAGTGAGTGACACGGTGCTCTAAAATAAGCCCTTCATAACCCTTGTGTCTCCTATCTGACAGTAGCTGTAAATCCCAAATGTAATGATGATACGGCTGCAAAAGCAGCTCTGTGAGGCCTCCGGATACAATATCTGAATGGGAGCAATAATTCAAGACTTGAGTGGAGGCCTTCCACTTCTTCTAGGCTTTAAAAGACTGATCAAAATATAGCAATGCATAATGACTGCCATTGAAGGACTCACTACCCATCAGCAAACGCACAAGCATCTGGTTTTCTATGGGGTCTTTGTTTTACTTTTATGCATATGTCTGGTTTTGGTTTTCTATAGGGCCTTTGTTTTACTTTTATGCATATGTCTGGTTTTGGTTTTCTATAGGGCCTTTGTTTTACTTTTATGCATATGTCTGGTTTTCCATATTGGCAAGATTTTAGAAAGCCTGCATTATCTAATGCAGCAATTTAAGACAGATCAGTTAGCATTCTCCAATAACCTGTGCAGCCGAAGCGGTGTCGGTCAGAAAATAAGGTTTGTGGATGAAGTTGTATTTGATGATGAAAATGATTAAGACAGCATTTTTGGGGGTAATAACATGCACTGATTAATCATTCATGATATAAACCAGATGTGCAATGTTTAGATCAAACCATATTTAATCCTTCACTTTTATGTAACTGATTAGAATAAAGTTTAATTATGAACAAACTTTTAATATGAATATTGCATATTTATTATAGTTAAATAAAACTAAAACCATTAAAACATTTTTGTTTCTTGAAATAAAATAATTGTTAACTAAAATAAAATTTTTAAAATTATTTAAAAACGTAAACTTATTATATATCTGCTAGTTGCCAACATTTCCCATTTTCGTTTAGTTTACCTTGAAGTAGTAAATATTTAACTATACAGACAAATAAAAACTAATAAAAAATGACGAAAACACAACATTACTAAAACTTTAACTAAAATGAATGTGAAAACTCCAATTTAAAAAATCGAATCAAACTATAATATTATAAATGATGCTAAAATAACACTGGAATATTTTTATCTAGCATGAAAATGGCATCTTATACTATGTTTTCATTTCTGTTCAAGTTGAAATAAAATGACTACGGTCAAACTATCATAGGCTACTATTTACTGTATACTACAGAATGTGAAACACTGTGTTCCCAGCTAACAAAAATATGTTCTAAGAATGTTTTACTAACATTCCCAATATGTTCTCTGGAAATGATAAAGGTCCAGTTTTTAAAATACTTTTAAAACTTTTTTTTATTATGCAAATAGCCTATTTAGGAAATATTCAATTTCATCCTTTTGGTAACATTTGGAAACATTATGGGAAAGTTACTTTTGAATGTTCTCTGAAAGTTCTGAAACAAGTTGTAACATTAAAACAACAACAAAACATCATTGACCAGATAACTTTGACTGAATGTTTTATCAACATTACTGGAACAATGTTTGTTCATAACTTTGAGAGAACGTTCGCCAAAGGTTCTGAAAGTGTTTCTTGTTAGCTGGGATGCATGTTTAATTTACAAAGTGGCATCTAATTGCAATTTGAGGCAAGTAGTAGGCTAATCCACATTCCAATTTTGTGGAAAGAAATCTGTAACTTTCAAATCACAGTTAAGAAAGAGATTTGATATTGCTCCAGACCAGTTTAAATGACTAAATCTAATGCAAATGTAAATGGAAGTTGAGTATATTCCAGCGTTCTTTGTTTGAAACGTATTTAGGTATACATACATACATAAAGAGAGTATTCACATACTGTGCAGTACATGTAACGTACAAGCAGTATATTTCCATTGAAGAATGTGTGGTTGTGGCCTGAACCTGCATCTGCAAGTCCAAAAAACAGACAAAAAAGGCCTGAAAGCAATTAGGCTCTTTCTAATCATCGTCATTTATTTCTTTTTACAAATTCCTCTGTTCTTTTTCATCTAATTATGTTTGTTGTGCCGTACACATAGTTGTTTATGTGATATCAGAAACTTCTCCAAAGCCTGTAAATGATTTCTCAGCGTCCCTTTGATTCCCCCAAAACGACTTTCATGCTTTTCCTACACAGGAGTTGTTCTTACACAACTCGGCATGCATTTTGTAAAAGCAGTCATATGGTTTGAATAGTTTGCAGCTTAAGTCTGAAGCTGCCGTGCATGCAAGATTAATGGGAAACTAGATCAGTCATTGAATTCACCCGGTGCACATGCGTAAAATCACTTCACAGCAGATCGAGATGTCTGGCATGTTAGACCTTGTAAAATATCACGCTTACTGATGTTACAGCAGCACTTGCACCAAAAGAGCTTCAATTAAGTCTCGTTTGGGAATTGCATTTATTTATTTATTAGGCAGAGATGCCAAATATCAGTGTAAGCTAGATTCGATGGAGATCCGCTTTGAGGGTCTGACAGTAGTGAATAATTGACAGAGACAAACATGCAGATTTCACACGAGCAGTGATCACAGCAGACTGGGATGTTTGATAAGACGCAGGTGCGCAGGTGCGCAGTTTGTCATTTTAACATCAGCCCTTCGCGCTTTGGTGATGGAGTATCAACTGCGTTTAGAATGAAACTCAGCCTTTGGTGGAATATACCATTCTGAATGGAAATTGACAAGTAATGTAAGCGTATGCGCCGAGAAAATTAATTGCGGCTCACGCTGAGCTGAGGTGTGACAGCGCTTTGAATAGAGGAGGAGATAATGACTTTATCATCAAAGCGCAGTATAAATGACAGCCAGCAGACTGGAAATGAGAAATGAAGCGCCTCAGAAAGTCACTTGAACAAAACACACAGATCAGCTGATGGCAACTAGTCTGCGTTCATTTGTTAGCTTGCTTTTATTTGAATGACAAAAGCTGAGATTTGTATGTTTGTGTGCCAGCAGAACACCTCACTGTTTTCATTAGGTGTATGGAAACATCAATGAGTTTTAAGATGCGGAATAACATTTTAGAACACATTTAAACTCGATTTTGGATGGATTAACCATTTGAATGCACTGCCTACTTCCCAGCTAACAGGAAACGTTTTCAGACTAACGTTATGAACAAACGTTCTTGCAGTAACATTAATAGAACGTTCCTTCAAAGTTATCTGGCCTTTAATAATGTTCTCAAAAACTTTAAAGGGGTCATATGATGCGATTTCAATTTTTTCTTTCTCTTTGGAGTGTTACGAGCTCTTGGTGCATAAAGAAGATCTGTAAAGTTGCAAAGACTAAAGTCTCAAATCCAAACAGATATTCTTTATAAAAGTTAAGAGTCAGCCACACCTACCTAAAACGGCTCGTTCTAACACGCCCCCACATGTCTACCTCACTATGTGGGAAGAATTCAGTTTAGAGAACACTCAAAAGTAACATTCCCATAATGTTTGCAAAATGATCAAATTTAATATTTCCTTAAAGGGTTTGTTCACCCAAAATGAAAATTAGCCTGTGTTTTACTCACCCTCAAGTCATCCTAGGTGTATATGACTTTCTTCTTTCAGACGAATCCAGTCGGAGTTATATTAAAAATTGTCCTGGCACTTCTAAGCTCTATCATTGCAGTGGGCGGGTGTTTCTGTTCAACAGTCCAAAACATGTTAAATAAAACGCGCGCATCCGTAATAAAACATGCCTAACATTAAACTACTAACCCTTTAATGTTTGCAGTAGCTGGGATATTATTCATTTCATGTTGAGAAGAATGTTCAGATAATGTTCAAAAATAACACCACATAATGTTTGCAAAATGATCAAATGGAATGTTCCTTTTTAGCATTCACATAACCAGGAAATAACGTTTTTATTCAATAAAAATTTGGACGTTTTAAACTATTAGAAAACATGCAGGAATAACGTTTTCATAACTTAATAGGAACGTTAGCAAAATGTTGAAATTTATTTTTAGCTGTGTTATTCATTTCAGTCTGTATAGAAAACAATCAAGTTCAAAGTTATCTGGTCTTTCATAATGTTCTCAAAATTTTAGCACAAAAGCATTATTTATCGTTCATTTATCGTTTAGTTGGATGTTTGACTAACATTTTTTAAATGTTGCTACTTGTCTCAGAACGTTCAGAAAACTTTCAGAAGTATCATTCCCATTATGTTTGCAAAATTCTAAAATGAAATGTTTTCTTAACGTTCGTTTAGCCAAAAAAAAAAAGTGTTTTAAAAATCTGGAAGTTCTGAAATAATGTTTTTATAACTTAATATTTTTGTTATCTGGGTTATTATTTAAATCCTTATAGAAATCAGTTGTATGGGTCTTTTATGATATTACGTGAATATGTTTTGATGTAGCTCTAAAGATAGAGCAGGCGCTAGCAACGCCAAGGTCATGGGTTCAATTCCCAGGGAATGCATGAATTGAAAAAGTAAAAGCAAAGCAAGTCACTTTGGATAAAAGCATCTGCCAAATGCATAAAAGTAAATGAGACACACAGGCCTACTGCACATGATGCACTAAATACACCCTAATATCAAGCGCAGTGCATTGTGGGATAGGTCATGCTGCACATTTTGCTAAATTTAGTAGGTCATGCACAATTTTTGCATACTGTGCGCAGCTTACATACTCTCTATACTGCAGAAAGTAGTATGCTATTGTGATCAGTCTGCACACAGAAAAGACCAGCACTGGTTCACTGCAAATGTGTATTGAAATAAACGCAGGACATTCAGTTTTGCTGTTTTATATTAGATTTCAAATGTTTGCCGTGATGTCCTTTGCTCTCTTTCCGTGCGTGAGGCCTTTGTAATCTCACACCGGTAGCAGGGGTGAGAAACCACGAACACACAACAAACAAGCGCGTTGTTTTTCTGCAGCACACAATCTCATTCTGCGCTTCAGAGTCTCTGGAGGAAGTCTTTCAGTCGCCCTTCACCTCGCTGTGGGTCCCGATCAGCCCGCGTGTCGTCTGTCAAATCTCCACACGGGAGAAGAAAAAGACTCGGAATGAAGGAGCGCCGCATCCAAATCCATTCCCAGGGTAATTCAGCTCCTGCTGTGTAAAAGAAAAATGAGTGGAAAGAAAGTAAATATGCTCCATTCAGAGACAGATGCATCATGGGATGCGTGTTGTTTTCCTCTCCACTGCCTCAATCATCTAAACAGAAACCATCCCGCACCCTAGACACCCAGATCAGAGGGAACACAATGAAATAACGATATTGGCCGTGACATTTTGCTGTGATTTTTCAGAGGGATGTTTAATTGTATTCATCACGTAGAGCCGACAGGAGCAAAAGATGCAGATTCTGACCGGGAAGAAGCCATTAGTCAAATTACACACACCGTCTAGGTCTTTACAAAAGCCAATATCTGACACCAGCCTCTTTTATTGCAGAAGAATGATGGCAATTCTAGTGTGACACATTCATTTCTTTGGTTCAGACGGGCTGTGTAAAGGGCTTAGATGAGGAATTTCTTTGTCATCGCAGAACAAAGCGAAAACAGACACAGCAACATTAAGGAAATATGATATTTTGTAAGAGGGAGTTCAACTATATCACATGATCACAGCAGAGTGCCATATGGTTAGTTTATAAGTCAGGTACTCGATATACTAGCTACAACCATTGAAGGAAGGTCATGGGTTCAACAGTTGAGTTTTTGATTGCCACCAAAAAAAATTTGACACGATTTCTCATTTATGTTATGTGATAAACAATAAAATAAATGCTATTTTTAAAGGGGTCATGAACTGAGAAACCAAAATTCCCTCTTAATCTTTTGGCATAGAAGAGGTCACTGTACTATAAAAACATCCTGTGAGTTTCAGAACTGAAAACTTTCTTGCTAGTCTAAAAACAGCTTAAATTGAAGTCAGTCTGCTGAAATGACAGCTAGTGGAATGTGCCACTCTATGATGTAATAGTGTGGATAAGCACCGCCTCCGCAGATCAACGCTTGCTGCTACATCGCTGCCTGTTAAGTCCCGCCCAGCGTTTGGTGCAAGTAGTGTTTACGAAAGAGGCGAAAACATATTATGTTATATAATTTTATATTTATTTTATTTTTTATATAATTTTATATCATTTATATAATTGTATTTTTTAACTAACTAAGGTATGAGTCCAAATTATATTGATTTAAATATATAGTAGGCCAAAAATGAACTTACAAAGCAACTGTACAAATGTATATTATATTATATAAAAAATTTGTACAGTTGCGTTGTAAGTTTTTCATTTTTTTTGTAGCCTCATGGAAATTAAAGGAATAAAAATGCATTTTTACAAACCTTTTTTTTAGTTATCGAGGGATGAGTCAAAATCAATTTATTTCTTTTAATCTCTAAGAGACCCAAAAAAAGTAAAAATTACAAAGCAATTGTACAAACTAATATAATATATAATATTATATAATATTATACTGTATGTTTCAATAAATGCACGTTTTCCCCCCCTTTAATCTCTAAGAGGCCAAAAAGAATAACTTGCAAAGCGACTGTACAAATATAGTATATTATATATTAATTGTTTTTTATTACTGATTAAGGGATGTCAAAATGAATTAATTTATTCCTTTAATCTCCAAGAGGCTCAAAAAAGTGAAACTTACAATGCAACTGTAAAACATTTATAATATAATATAATACTTTACTAATTATGGGAGTCAAAATATTGTTTTTCCTGTGATCTCCAAAAAGTTAAAAAAACAGACATTTATATCCCTTTTGGAAATATATATATGTCATTCTTTGGTCAATGAGTTTTCTGAACTAGTTCTAGTTTCAGATATGACAGTGAACAGTCTTGTTATTCTATTCCATGTTGGATTTTTTAATCAGGTCCGACCTCAAACAGACAGTCGGTATGATTATGTATGAGAGGCCAAAAACATATTAGTTATGATGCCACTGCAAACAAAGAGAGCAGGGCAAAGTTGTGTGGTGAATCTCTGGAGTGTTTTGCAGCTCCAGTGCACAGAGGACCGCGTGTCTGCCGTCTCCCATTATTTATGAAACCTCTCTTTTGGGTTTATTCTCTCTCTTTCCCCTTATTTCCACTGTGACTTACACACTAGAGTCTGAGGTTGCGTGACATTAATTAAACCCGGGAAATCTGCCATGACTTGGAGCAGAAACCTGCCTTCATTTGTTTGCTTCTTTATGAACCACTGACTTTAGTGACCAATGAGATGAATGCCAGTTTGCTTTTAAACTGTTGCCTAATTGAAAACATTTGTCAGATATAAAGATAAATAAGATTGCATGTGTGTTACAGATAAGAAGGTATTAAAATTGCATGCATTTCATTGCATTCGGTAACAATATGCTCCTTTATAAAGTCAGTTCTCTGAGACTGTGGCAGGGCCGGTTGACTGTTACTGGGGAAACAGATGATGAGAGAGTGATGACGAACCCGCCCGGGACTGAAGAGGTGCGTTCAGCTGACAGCGAGAGTGGCCCGCTTCATTCATCTCCACCAATGGATTGTCATCATACAGAAGAATGACAGCGCAGTTCAATGCAAAGGAGGTGAGGAAGTGTCTGCGTCTGACAGATGATTCCAGCTCACACGTACAGCACATTCCCTCATTCAGAAGACCTGCGTCTATAGTGTTCACTTCAAACATTGCATGCTGTAACACATTAGGGTTCAAATTGAATCCAATACTAAATGTGAGTTTCTCAGGTGCTTGTTTGATTTCTGCCTCAGTAAAGTAAAAGTGTGACATATAAATCATTTTCCAAAAGGGTTAAACAAGACAATTAAGGATCAGGTGTAGCTTTTTAAAAATATATATATTTAATAATTTGAAGTGTAATACTATACAAAATAGACCTGTACTTGAATGATATAACATATTTTCATAGTTAATTTATATATATAAAAGTGCTAATATATATATATATGATATATATAATATGTGTCAGTGTCACATGATCCTTCAGAAATCATTCTAATATGCTGATTTGCTGCTCAAGAAACGTCTCGGGTTACTTATGTAACCATGGTTCCCTGAGTAGGGAACGAGACACTGCGTCCTCTAGGGGGCGCTATGGGGAACGCCTCGTCGTGACCCATGTCTGAAGCATACATTGAAAAAACACCAACTCGTTGGCCGGCGACAGCCATGACGTCACTACCGGTGCGACTATAGTATAAATAAGCGCCGGGAGCACACATCATTCACTTCTTCGTCTGAATTGACTGTTCTGTTTGAAGCGTGCATTTCCAAGGGAAAAAGAAGTAAGAGCTATCTCTATTTATTATGGCGAGCACTAGCAGAGCATTTAGAAGGTGTGCGCTTCCGTGTCATCACTATTTGACACCAGATGACACACACAATCTATGTGTTGTTTGTTTGGGCGAAGAGCACGCCCGAGACGTTCCCTTTCATGGGAACTTCGAACTGCGTCCTCTAGGGGGCAGTATGGGGAACGGTATACCCACGCTGCCATGCTGAGGGAAGTGCAAGCCAGAACCATGGCGAGCACTAAGTACCAACTTTACCATATTGCTATGGGAGTTGCCCCTGGGACGTTAGACGGCTGTCAGTGACGTTATTCCCTACGGCCAAAGGCCTAGGCTACATACCAATACGACCAAGAACCTAGAATCATACTAGTCACACAGGGGCTACCGCACGTTTCTCTTTGTATGTGCTGAAGGAACTGTCTCAACAGACCCTTAGTAGCAACACCCTGTAAAGTAGGTATCCAGAGGATACATAGGAGGAGTGGTGCCCAAGGCAGAACCGGGGTTTTAAACCACTCAAAAAGAGCACGAAGTCTCTGCGCGTAGCTCTTACCATACAGGATTTTTAGAAAAGTGGGCAAAGC